>NC_073271.2:21856371-22157332 GCF_029289425.2 Pan paniscus
TCTATAAATTTCATTTCAGGATAATAAAGGAGGCATCAAAATTTATTATAAAATGAGGGTCTGATAGTGTTAAGAACCAATAAATTAAAATAAATGAATGCAAATTACATGTATTTCATCACTGCACTAAATTCTTAGGTTTGTGGTGGTTGAAAACAAAATTATATACTCTATTTTTAGGGAAACAGTTTTTCCCTTTCCAAGATTCATTTTTAGCTAACATGAGCAAAAAAATTAAATGGGAGAAAAATGTTAAAAAATAATTGCATAACATGCTGCAGAATAACCGTGGATATGTGTAGATGTGGGCGTGTTTCATTAAAATCTACTTAAGTATTTTTTTCTTTTATATGTAGTTAAGATAAGGATAGTTTTTGAATTATTCAGTGTCAAAATTACTTTTGGATTTTTGTGCAAACAGGCTATAAACCTGTAACATTATCAAAAATGTCAACATATAGATAAAGCTTAATACTTTTTTTTTGTTTTATTTATATATTTTGAGAAGAGGTCTCACTCCTGTCACCCCAGCTGGAGTGCAGTGATACAATAAAATTCACTGCAGCCTCGACCTCCTTGGCTCAAGCCATCCCTCCCACCTCAGCCTCCCGAGTAGCTGAGACTATAGGCTCATGCCACCATGCCTGGCTAGTTTTTGTTTTTGTTGTGTAGAGACAGGGTCTTGCTATGTTGCCCAAGCCACTCTTGAAGCCCTGGGCTCAAACAGTCCTCCAGCCTCAGCCTCCCAGAGTGCTAGGATTACAGGCGTGAGCCACTGTGACCGGCCTTATTTTTATATTTTATTTTTTTGAGACAGGGTCCCACTCTGTCACCCAGGCTAGAGTGCAGTGACGTGATCATAGCTCACTGTAGCCTCAACCTCCTGGGCTTAAGTGATCCTCCTGTCTCAGCCTCTTGAGTATCTGGGATAGGAGGTGTGAGCCACCGCACCTGGCTATACTTAGTTTTTAATTTAACTGGTATTGTCTGTTGGTCTCGTAGCCTAACTATTGCAATACATTAAACAATAGACAGTTAATACTATATTTAAGTGTATTTTATATTATATGTAAATATAGCTTATACTATTCTTAAAATACAGTACAAGAAGTTTATACATTTGATTTGAAGACGAAATATGTCCACTTTTGTTTATAACAGACATTTAATTACTTCCTATTGTGGGTTAAGTATGATGTAGACACAATCTTGTATCAAATAGTTCCAACATCATGCTCCTAACACTATCCAATGGGAGGATCAGACATGTAAAACATCCTAATTTTTTAAAAGTCTTATAAAAAGTACTATGTCAGATAGAGAAGGGTTGACTCTGTATGGGAGGACAGAAGGGGCCAGCGAAAGCTTTACTTTTCTTGACAGTTAAGTCAGGTGTTAAATAACATAGAAGTTCATCATTCGGCAGGGGAGTGTTGGAGAGAGGGGATTCCAGGCAGAGGGCTTGGAGAATGCAGAGAGCCAGAGTGTCTGGGAACTCCACCATGGGTGCCTTGAACATAGGGTTTGTAGGGGGCAGTAGTCAAAGGAAGGCTGGAAAGATAGGAGCCTGTTCCGAAAGGCCATTTGAAGGAACCTGGAATTCATCTTGAAGGTAACAGGAGGCCTCTGAAGGAAGTTAAATATCAGATAGTATTTTAAGGCTCTAACTCATGTAAGAGTAAGGAGGATGAACTGCAAACTTGTCCACATCTATATTCATCCTTGTCAATTTCCCTCCTGAATCAAAGGAAGAGGGTTGCTATGGTTTGAATATTTGTTCCCTTCAAGACTCATGTTGAAACATAATCCCTAATGTAGCAGTATTGAGAGGTAGGGCCTTTAAGAAGTGATTGATTCATGAGGACTCTGCCTTCATGAATGGATTAACCCATTCATAGATTAACAATTTAAGGAATTAATGAGTTATCATAGGAGCGGGACTGGTGGCTTTATAAGGAAAGGAAGAGAGAACTGAGCTAGCACTCTTGCACACTGAGCCCGCTCACCCTGTGATGCCCTGTACCACCTAGGGACTCTTCAGAGAGTCCCCACCAGCAAGAAGACCCTCATCAGATGTGACCCCTCTACCTTGGACTTCTCAGCCTTCATGACTGTAAGAAATAAATTCCTTTTCTTTATAAATTACCCCATTTCAGGTATTCCATTATAAGCAACAGAAAACAGATGAAGATAAGGGGTCTCTCCTACCCAAAGCTAATTTCACACCTGTGTGCATGATCCTATTTTTCCAGTCTCTTGTATTCTTTGTTGCAGCAATTAATCTCCTCTCTCTGTCATGTATCTTCAACTTATCTTCATTACTAGTTCTCTTACCACAGGCTATAAATATGCTCAAATCTCTACAACTTAATGTAGGAAAGAACCCCGCTATGATTCTCCAAGGAAACTTCTTGAAACAGTGACATATATTTATTATGTCAATTTTCTTACTGACCATTCAGCTCACTGTACATTACCTGTTTCCCATGCCATTGAAATTGCTATCATTGTATCGCCAATAATTTACTAGTTCCTAAGTCCATGGCTTGCTTTATTTATTTATTTTTTATTTTACTTATTTTTTTTTGAGACAGAGTCTTTCTCTGTTTCCCAGGCGGGGGTGCAGTGGCGTGATCTCGGCTCACCACAACCTCCACTTCCTGAGTTCAAGTGATTGTCCTGCCTCAGCCTCCCGAGTAGCTGGGGCTATAGGCACACGCCATCATGCCCAGCTAATTTTTGTATTTTTTGTAGAGATGGGGTTTCACTGTGTTGGCCAGGCTGGTCTCGAACTCCTGGCCTTGTGATCTGCCCACCTCGGCCTCCCAAAGTGCTGGGATTACAGGCGTCAGCCACTGCGCCCAGCCCATGGCTTGCTTTTTAAGTCAAAACCTTACTTGACCTTTCTAGAACATCGAACATTGTTGACACTCCCTCTTTGAAAGTCTGCCATTCCGTGATTTCCATGACATCATTCTGTCCTAGTTTCTCTTATTTCTCCAATTGCCTCTTCTCAATCTCTTACATGGTTTCCTCTTGAACTTTTTCTCTCTTATTCTACTCCAGTGTTTCCTGCTCTAAATTATATTCCTCCCTAGAGAGTCACAATGCTCCTTAGCATGTTAGAGGCTCCAATAAGTCCTTTTATACAATAGAGAACTTTGTTTAACTTGTTAACCCAGTCTTTCTCAACCCAGTGTTTCTTTATCACCATGGAATCTGTATCCCTTTGTAAAACGCTAAATGTCAATGGCCAGTCTGAGGGAGAAGATGCAGGAAAGGAACGTGAAAGAAGAGAATAGTGTCACAACAGCCACAAAATGTGACAAATCATAAAATGCTACTTAATTTCATCAACATAGATTGAAGAGAAAAGTTCTATGGGTTGTCTAGAGTGTTGCCTAGGGCTTTAACAGGAAAACTTCCTAGAGGTGGTGAGACTTAAGAGGGGTCTTGAGGGTTGGAGAAAATTGTAATAGAGAGGAGACAGCACTCCCACCCATGCCTGTACCTCCTCTCTGAGTGAGGGCTGTACAAGGGATAAGAAAGGCTACATGAACATCTCCTTTGTCCTTGACATGCCTCTGAAGATGGTATTAAGGTTTAAAGGCAAGTGCTTGATTATGTAAGGTTGTTTTAGATCAGCATTCTCAGAACAAAATAGACTATGGAACACTTTTTAAATGACTGTATTGCCAGACCTCCAAAGGAGCTCCTAAGGTACAATGCTCACTAGTTTTAAGTAGGCACTCAAATTAATTTACTACTATAATTCATTATGATGCTTGTATTAGGGTTGTCCAGACAAGTAGAACCAACAAGACATGTGTGTATGTGTGTGCATGTATGTACATATATGTATATAAAGAGACTTGTTTTAAGGAATTGGTTCATGTGATTATGGAGGCAAGCAAGCTACAGACCCAGGAATTGCCAAGGCTGCAGTTCAAGTCCAAAGGCTATCTGCTGGCAGAATTCCCTCCTGCTTGAGAGAAGTCAGTCTCTTGTTCAATTTAGGCCTTCAATTGACTGGATGAGACCCACCAACATTACGGAGGGCAACATGCTTTACCGATTTAAATGTTAATCTCACGCCACACACAGTGGCTCACGTCTGTAATCCCAGCACTTTGGGAGGCCGAGGCGGGTGGATTACTTGAGGTCAGGAGTTCGAGAGCAGCTTGGCAAACATGGCAAAATCCCATCTCTACTAAAATGCAAAAATGAGCCAGGCGTGGTGGTGCATGCCTGTGGTTCCAGCTACTCGGGAGGCTGAGGCAGGAGAATCGCTTGAACCCAGGAAGCTGAGGTTGCAGTTTGCTGAGATTGCGCCATTGCACTCCAGCCCGGGTGATAGAGTGAGACACCATCTCAAAAATAATAATAATAAAATGTTAATCTCATCCAACAACACCCTCACGGAAACATCCAGAATGTTTGACCACATATCTGAGCGTCATTGCCTAGCCAAGTTGACAGGTAAAATTAACTATCACAATGCTATTTTCAATTGTATATCAACATTTTAAAAAAGCAAATAATTTTAAAAAATTGCTCACCTTGTGTTATTAAATTTAGAATGCTTTATTAAGCTTATTTTGATTTTATAGTAATAGAGATTTTTAAAAATTACATTGTTATGGCTTTTATTATTATTATTATTTTTTTTATTATTTGAGAAGGAGTCTTGCTCAGTCACCCATGCTGGAGTGCAATGGCGCGATCTCTGCTCACTGCAACCTCTGCCTCCCGGGTTCAAGCTATTCTCCTGCCTCAGCCTCCTGAGTCGCTGGGATTACAGGCACCCGCCACCACACCCGGCTAAGTTTTGTATTTTTAGTAGAGACAGGGTTTCGCCATGTTGGCCAGGCTATTTTTTTATTTTTTTGAGACAAGGTCTTGCTCTGTCTCCCAGGCTGGAATGCAGTGGCGAGATCACAGCTCACTGCAGCCTTGACCTCTTGGGCTCAAGTGATCCTCCCACCTCATCCTCCTGAGGAGCTGGGACAACAGGAGCACATACCATGCCCAGCTAACTTGTTTATTTTTTGTAAAGATAGGATCTCACTGTGTTGCCCAGACTGGTCTCAAACTCCTCAAGTGATCCTCCCACCTCCATCTCTCAAAATGCTGGGATTACAGGCATGAGCCATTGCACCTGGGAGTTGTGGCTTTTAAAATCTCCTTTTAAGTTACAATCTAGAAAAATATTTTAGGAATTGACTCTATCATTTTAAGCATCAAATATATTCATTTAATTTTTTGTTGCAGCATAATGTGAAAATTGTTTCTGCACAGTAATGTCTTTTGTGTCAGAATTGGCTACTTCAAAATCTTTTGTTCTTTAATCCTGGGCAGTTATCTCTTAATTAAAAAAATTAAAGTGGTATATTCATTATATCATAGTCTCCCCTTATCCACAGTTTTCCTTTTTGCAATTTTACCCGTGGCCAACCACAGTCGAAAAATGCTAAATGAAAAGTTCAAGAAATAAACAATTCACCTGGGATGGGAATCATCCCTTTGTCTGGTGTATTCATGCTGTAGAAGCTACCCACCTGTTAGTCACTGATATTGCCTGTTCCTGTCATCCAACCAGTGACATCGTTGTGGCTGAATGATTCGGGATCACTTGAAGCAGATGATTCTCCTTCTGATGTATTGTCAGAAGGTCAATAGTAGCCTAATGCTACCTCACGATGCCTGTTACCCACCTCATTTTATCTCATCACGTCGGCATTTTATCTCTTACGTTATTACAAGAAGGGTAAATACAGTAGAATAAGATATTTTGAGAGAGACGTCATTCACATAATTTTTATTACAGCATATTGTTATAATTGTTCTATTATTCTTGTTATTAATCTTGTACTGTGCCTAACTTATAAATTAAACTTTATCATAAGTATGTTTGTATAGGGAAAAACAGAGTGTATATAGGGTTTGGTACTATCCATGGCTTCAGACATCCACTGGGGGTCTTGGAACGTATCTCTCATGAATTAGGGGGGACTAGTGTGTTCCATTCCATCTTCTCCATAATTAACTTCACTTCCATTCATTCAGCAAATATTTACTGAGTACCATATGGCAAGCATTGTTCTTCGCCCTTGGGATTATTAACAAAAATTAGTAGCCAAAATAAAGGGCCCCACCTTCAGTACATCAACACATATATAATGCATTAGAAGATAATAATGCTATTTTCAATTGTATATCGTTTGAAAATATGAAAAAAGGAAAAGAAAAGCAGGATCAAAGGCATCAGGGATGTCGAAGGGGAAAGGTGAGCTGAAGGTGAGCTGAAATATTTAATAGAGAGATCAGAGGAGATTTTATTAAGGAGGTGTCCTTTGAGCAAAGACTTGAAGAAGTGAGGGAGTTAATAGACATCTAAAGGAAGAGTCTTTCAGATGGAGGAAACAGCCAGAGTCTGGCCTGATTGAGGATGAACAAGGAAGCCAGTGTCCCTGGAGCAGAGGGAGGGAAGAGTCAAGAAAAGGAGGTTCGAAAGCAATGGGCCACTTTGCATAGGACCTTCTATGCCAATGAAAGAATTTCTCCTTCTACTCTGGGGAAATGAAGAACCAGTCCAAGGTTTTGAGCAGAAGAGTGCCATGATCTGACTTAGCATTTTAAAGGGTCACTCTAGTGGATGTGTTGAGATTATATTCCAGAAAGGCAGGACAGAAGCAGGACAGTCAGGAGGCTATTGCAGCAATCCAAGAAAGAGATGTTAGTGCTCAGACCACAGTAGTAGCTATGGGAGGAGTGAGAAGTGGTCAGATTCGGAATGCATTTTGAAGGTAAAGTCAGTAGGTTTTGCTAATGAATAGGAGATGGGCTGTGATACGTGGGATCACTAAAGATAAATGCCAGATTTTTCTCAACCAGAGCAATGGAATAATTGAGTTGCCATCATCTGGGGTGGAGAAGGTGGAACAGGTTTAGAAAGAAAGATGATATTTGGATGTAGAGTTTGAAATGTCTCATAAACTTTCAGGTGATAGGCATTTGGATCTGAAGTTCAGCAAAGATGTCCAGAATGGAAATATGTATTTGGGAATGTTTAGCATGTCAGAGTGTTTAATGCCAGGAATCTGGATCACATCATTAAAGAAGGAAATACAGATAGAGAAGTAGATTTGACCAAGGATGGGAGCCATGAGAAGAAAAACTAGGAAAGTGTGTTGTCCTGGACGTTAAGTGTAGAAAGTGTGTTAAGAAGAAGGGTGTGATGGATTGTGTCAATTGAGGTAGTTATGGAAGGCATCATCATAAATTATGTTTTACAGAGGACGAGACACAGCCAAAGAGGTTTTAACTATCCAAAACATATCATAGCAAGGACAAAAAAGGAGGAAGAATTTAAACCCAGGGCTTTTCCACTGTAATGAAATAGTCATTACATTTAAAAAGGTAGGGGAGGCCAGGTGTGGTGGCTTACACCTATAATCCCAGCATTTTGGGAGGCTGAAGCAAGCAGATCACTTGAGCCCACAAGTTTGAGACCAGCTTGGGCAACACGGTGAAACCCCATTTCTACAAAAAATAGAAAAATTAGCCAGACATGTTGGCTAACAGCTGTGGTCCAGCTACTCGGAAGGCTGAGGTGGGGGATCACCTGAGCCCGGGGAGGTTGAAGCTGCAGTGACCCATGATTGCGCGCCTGCACTCCAGCCTGGGCAGCAGAGTGAAACCCTGTCTCAAAAAAAAAAAAAAAAAAAAAAAGAAGATGGGGGAAAAGTATAACCCTAACAATTCATTTTTCATAGAACATCCTCATACACGATTATTGTAGAATCATTTGTGAAATGCTCTATCTGCGTCACCACATTGGATAAAAAGCAATGTGAAGTGAGGGGAGAGGGATGAGAAGCAAGTATTTATAGAGAATCTACTGTGTGCCAAGAGGTAGGCTAAGCAATTATGTACATGATTTTATTTCATCTTTACAACCAGCTAGGGAAGGCATTACTAGCTTCATTTTACTTAAATGAAACTGCGGCTGTAGCTTATCCAAGGTGACGTGGCTAGTAATTCACAGCACTGGGTTTCAAATACTGGGTTATGACTTCCTAAAGACAGAATGATTCTGTTTCCATCTATAATGAAGACTAAGACTTAAGTTGCATTTCTCTAATAGACTACTCTTTTCTTACCTTGCTAGACTCTAATGTTGTCTTTTATTTAATTTTAGATGATACTTACTCAAAAAGCCAAGCTGTTGAAAATAATAGTGGTAGAATACAATTTAGTTCTTTATCCCAATGGGGGTAAAGTCAGTTCTGATACCACCTTATTAAGACTAAGTGCTAAGATTATGTGCTAAGGCTGACTCTAAATAATTTCAAAACTTTTGGTAGATTCTGTCATAAATCCAGTTCTCTTCATGCTATGACAAACATCAAACAGCCATTTCACTTGAGTTATATTACGACAATTAGACTTTTGCCTACCATATCTGGACACAAATACCTTTGTTCTTCTTTCCAATACTCAATTTGAAAGAGTTTCAAACATTTGACCTTGGCTGCGCATGGTGGCTCATGCTTATAATCCCAGCACTTTGGGAGGCCGAGGTAGGTGGATCACTTGAGCCCAGAGTTTCGAGACCAGCCTGGGCAACGTAAAGAGACCCTGTCTCTACAAAAAACACAAAAATTAGCCAGGCATGGTGGTATGTGCCCACAGTCCCAGCTACTCAGGACTGCTGAGGCGCAGTGATCGCTGGAGCCCCGGGAGATCAAGGCTGCAGTGAACTATGATCACGCCACTGCACTCCAGCCTGGGTGGCAGAGCAAGACCCTGTGTCAAAATTAAAAAAAAAAAAAAATTGACCTTTATCCAATAGCACAAAAACTCATTTCCTGACCATTCTAGGAAGCAGCTCCAAAGGTCCCACTGATTTTAATGTGTGCAGATATTCACTAAATTATTTATTTTATTGGTCTAGTTCACTGACCCTAAAAAAGTGCGTGTTGGTGTTAGCTCACAGTTGGATGTGTAGGACTAGTTTTGAAATAAAAAAGTCAGAGAGCTGTTTTTACCAAAAGAAAAGGGAAATTGTGGTTCCTGGATTTACAGGACCCAAGAAATCAGGGTAGCTAATTCTTAGGAATCTTGCCTGACAATTGTGAATATGACAGTTAAGCGATGCCAAACCATTGTTTCCATGTTCTGCACTTCAAAATAAATGGTTCTTGTTTTTTGGCTTCCTGAGGACTAATCAAAGGAAGCATGAAGCAACAATGGCTGGGAAGTTTCTTTGGTTTTCAAATTTCTTCTGTAAGCACTTGTGGTAATAGAATTTAATTAATAACACTTGTATGTAATGTAAGGGCCAAGATTTTATGAGTCATCTTCCAGCAGGAAAGTTGAAAAATAAAATTCACACAGCTCTCATATTTTAAGAAATGAAGTTTGATAGAAAGTGTGCATGCTAAATCATTGGCCACATAAAATCTTTAGTATTTTAAAGGCTGAATATCAGATCATGGTCCGTGGAGACCATTTCTTTCTCCCAGCTTTGTGGGTGGTAAAATTGAGAAAGCTTAGTAAACTCATTAATAAGGAGAAACCCAAAATTATGTGGAGTGGGTTATTAGTTCCCTGTGTAAGAAAAATAATACAAAAAAAAATGCTTATTCTTGCAAATTTTACAAAATGTGCATGCATTGCTAAGCCTTCCCCACCCACCCTCACTTGGGCCTGGTAAGTACTCTTGTAACGGTTGGTCCCAAAACTTAAGGCTTATTAAACTCATGGTCAACCTGTATCCCTTTATGTGCCTATTTATTATATACAACCTATTTTAGAAAAAGATTATCTTTTTCTTTATTTTTTTTTTTTCTTTGAGACAGAGTCTTGCTCTGTCACCCAGGCTGGAGTGCAGTGGCACAATCTCAGCCCACTGCAACCTCCACCTCCCAGGTTCAAGTGATTCTCCTGCCTCAGCCTCCTGAGTTGCTAGGACTACAGGCGTGCACCACCACACCTGGCTAATTTTTTGTATTTTTTTAGTAGAGATGGGGTTTCACCATGTTGGCCAGGCTGGTCTCGAACTCCTGACCTCAAGCAATCTGCTGGCCTTGGCCTCTCAAAGTGCTGGGATTACAGGCAGGAGCAACTGCGCCCAGCAGAAAAGGATTATCTTTGTTTGAGAAATGCTGAGATAACCTCATTTGCAGCTTATACATTTAACAGATCGGTGATATTAGAGAATCCTTTTGATCTCTTTTTATGCTAATCTCTGCCAAACACATTAAACTGTTAGTGATTGTGGAAATTCACTCAGTAAGGCAGAGAAGTAAAACTACAAAGATATAAAGGAAGTTTGAAACAATACCAAACATCTACGTAGCGTGGGAGGTGGAGAGAGTTTAGTAGATGGTAGTGATGTATCTTGTCATATACATTGTTTAAGCAGCTATTTTTCTTTTTCTTTCTTTCTTTTTTTTTTTTATTGAGGTGGGGTCTTGCTGTGTTGCCCAAGCTTGTCTCAAACTCCTGGGCTCAAGCAATACTCCCAAATCAGCCTCCCAAGTAACTGGGATTACAGGTGCATGCCACCACATCCAGGTGGTTTAGTAAGTAACAAATACCTGTGGAATAATTATTTCTCTATCCCTGACCCAAACAGCCCCTGAGAAATCTGGGTGTGTATCAGCTGTTAGGGTGTTTTGTGCAGAGATGCACAGATTCTCACAGAATTTCAGAACCAGAGTTCAAATCCAGGTTCAGAGACTCAGTTTTAACCACTTGCCCAGAGCTGATCAAACTCTGGAGAAATGATTTACAATACCTAATCTTAAAAATGATTTATTTGACAAGTAAATTAGTAAGTATATTTCTGGTGAGAAATAGAACTGCCAAATGCTGGCAGTGGTTCTGTACTTTTAATCTTTAAAAGCTGTATCTAGGTCTAGGAGTTAGGTAAGTACAATTTCAGATTAAAGAGCAATGAATAATCCTAATTTATATAGCTCTCAAAGTCTGATGCACCATCTCTGCTGTAGAGGTGCGCCTATACACAACGCAGACCATGTCTCATTAGTAAGGAGGGCACCCAGGCTTGTTGTTCTTTCTCTCTTTGCCATTACGCCAAGTGTCTGTTTTGATGTCTGACATCTTTCATATTCTTCTACTATCCACTAATGAAGTGTTAGGGCCATCGTTTTGTTTTCTGGTAACTTACTCTTAAGGAGAAGCAATTAGAACACAGAATGGCCAATAACCATGGCTTCCACTGAGTATGTGGCTCTTATTAGCATCCATTTTGGAAGGGGTATTTCTTTATTTTGTCTTGATAGTCTACTAGATTTGAATTGACTGTTGCCATCTATCTAAAATCTATAGTTAATGTCACAGGTAAATGAATTGTGTTTGGCTGAGATTGTCACTTGGGGAAAATCAAAGACTACAGAATCCTAAAATGGCTTCTTCATGTCTGATGAGGAGTGCCTGGTGAGACATTCAGCCACTGATGGTTTTCCTGTACCACTGGCTACCATTACACAATTGAACATGTGCAGGACAATTTTTTTTGAAATTTTTGAGAATTTATTTTACTTCGAGAAGTTAATTTAAATACTTCATCTCTTTCTAATATCACTGAAAAATTTTAATCTAGTTGTTTGTGCAATGGAATGCCCTGGAAGTTTTCCTGAACTTAGTAATGCATGTAACTTATATGAAAATAACTTTATCCTCAATTCTGAATCATCAGTAGTCCCTCTTATACTTAAGTTGTCGAAGAACCAGAAAAGGGAGAGGGCATAAAACTTTTGTGCATAAATATACACGGTTTATTCAAATTAGTTCATTCACCATAAACGTTTACTCATTAACACTGTCTCTGTTAAGATGGAAATTTGTAGTATACTCTCTGAATAATATCTTTACAACCCTAAAGGTTGAAAATGGCTATGAAGCCATTACAGTGTGTCTGGCGGTCTTATGTCTGGAGCTACTTTCTCATAATGCCTTGTACTAATTTGAGGGCAGGGAGAGAGGAAAGGGGACTGTGGAGCAGACTAAGCAGATGGACATCTTGGCTTCCCTGCTTTCTAAAACACTGTGACCTCCAGCAACTTATTTAACTACTCTCAATTGTCATATCTCTTGATATGGTTTGGCTGTGTCCCCACCCAAATCTCATCTTGAATTGTAGCTCCTATAATTCCCACGTGCTGTGGGAGGGACCTGGTGGGAGATAAGTGAATCATGAGGGCAGTTTCCCCCATACTGTTTTCATTGTAGTGAATAAGTCTCACGCGATCTGATGGTTTTATAAGGGGTTTCCCCTTTTGTTTGGCTCTCATTCTGTCTTGACTGCTGCCATGTAAGATGTGCCTTTTGCCTTCCACCATAATTGTGAGGCCTCCCCAGCCACATGGAACTGTGAGTCCATTAAACCTCTTTCCTTTATAAGTTACACAGTCTTGGCCAGGCGCAGTGGCTCACGCCTATAATCCGAGCACTTTGGGAGGCCTAGGTAGGTGGATCACCTGAAGTCAGGAGTTCGAGACCAGCCTGGCCAACATCATGAAACCCCAACTCTACTAAAAAATACAAACATTAGCCAGGTGTGGTGGCATGTGCCTGTGATCCCAGCTACTCAGGAGGCTGGGGCATAAGAATCACTTGAACCTGGGAGGTGGAGGTTGCAGTGAGCTGAGATCGTGCTACTACACTCTACCCTTGGTGACAGAGCGAGACTCTGCCTCAAAAAATAAAATAAAATAAAAAATAAAAAATAAATAAATTGCCCAGTCTCAGCAGTGTGAGAACAGACTAATATATCTGTCAAATGAGGATTTTAGTGCGGTGGAGTCATATCTTACTTAGAAGTTAGGTTCTTAAGGGGAGAATTTATTCATAGTGAAAATTATCCTTAAATTCCTAAGATGATCATAAACTGGCCAGGACATCAGCCACCAGTAACTCTAAAGTCAAGTGTGTCTTTTCTTTCTCCTTGCATTTTGGTGTGGCTTCCCTTTCTCTGAAAATAGGATACCGATGTCTCATTAAGAGGAAGGGCCAGATTGTCTAGTTCGAGAGACTGTAAAGACATGTGTCTGCCTCTTTTTCTTTCTCCCCTACTCTCTAAATCTAGTATGGTTAGACGATAATGAGATAGATGACCATAATATCTAGCTCCAAATTAGTTCCTACCTCATTGGGTTACTTTCTATTAATATACATATTTATCCATAATAAATACTGGGTGGCATTATTGTATTTGTCAATGCCAACCCTGTGCAACTTTTTATATTTGTTAGTATATGTGCTAATCTGTTCTCTCACTGCTATAAATAAATAAATACCTGAAACTGTGTAATTTATAAAGACAAGAGGTTGAACTGGCTCACGGTTCTGCAGGCTGTACAGGAAGCATAGTGGCTTCTGCTTCTGGGGAGGCCTCAGGAAGCTTCCAATCATGGAGGAAGGCGAAGGGGGCACAGGCGTCTCACATGGTGTGACAGGCATCTCACATGGTGTGAGCTAGAGCAAGAGAGAAAGTGGGGAGGTGCTACACACTTTTTGGCCAGGCGCGGTGGCTTACACCTGTAATCCTAGCACTTTGAGAAACTGAGGTGGGCAGATCACTTGAGACCAGCAGTTTGAGACCACCCTGGCCAACATGGTGAAACCTCATCTCCACTATTAGTACAAAAATTCGCAGGACATGGTGGCTCATGCTTGTAGTCCCAGCTACTCGGGAGGCCGAGGCACGAAAACCAGTTGAGCCCGGGAAGCAGAGGTTGCAGTGAGCCAAGATGGCGCCATTGCACTCTAGCCTTGGTGACAGAGGGAAACTCTGTCTCAGAAAAAGAAAGAGAGAGAGGAGAGAGAGAGAGAGAGAGAGAGGAAGGAGGGGAAGGAAGGAAGGAAGGAGGGAAGGAAGGAAGGAAGGAAAGAAGGAAGGAAGGAGGGAGGGAGGGAGGGAAGGAGGGAAAGAAGGGAGGAAGGGAGGAAGGGCTACACACTTTTAAACAACCAGATCTCAGGAGAGCTCGCTCACTATCATGACAACAGTTCCAAGGGGATTGTGTTAAGCTATTCATGAGAAACTGCTCCCATGATCCCATCACCCCCCACCAGCCCGACTTCCAGCATTAGGAATTACAACTGAACATGAGATTTGGGTGGGACACAGATCTAAACCATATCAGTATAATAATTGTCTTTCAGTAACTATCAAAACCACATGGCCATAAATTTTTATTTTTATGAAACTTATGATATAACTGATATCCATACTTTTTATAACTTGCTTTTATACATGATAATGTGATACTATACATTTAAAACAAACAAAAAACTTCCGGCCGGGTGCAGTGGCTCACGTCTGTAATCCTACCACTTTGAGAGGCCAAGGTGGGCAGATCACTTGAGGTCAGGAGTTTGAGACCAGCCTGGCCAACATGGTGAAACCCCGTCTCTACTAAAAATACAAAAATTAGCCAGGTGTGGTGGCACATGCCTGTAGTCCCATCTACTTGGGAGGCTGAGGCAGGAGAATCACTTGAACCCAGGAGGTAGAGGTTGCAGTAAGCCAAGATCACGCCACTGCACTCCAGCCTGGGTGACACAGAGAGACTCGTCTCAAAAAAAAAAAAAAAAAAAGAAAAAGAAAAAAAAAGAAACAACTTATGTAACACTTCTCCAGTTTTTCCTAGTCACGTTTTCAATTAAAAGTGTTAATTTAAATAACATCTTTATAGTAATTTTAAAATTGTCGTAATATAAAGTAAATATTCTTAGTCAAACCAGACTATCTTAGATGAGTAATAGAGAATACAAAAACTTTTGTTTTTAAAGTTGGGAGGAAAAGAAACACAAAAGGTTTCATTTGACTGGGAATTATTTGACTTGGAGTTGTTAGCAGTTATGAAAATAATCATCTCTTCACCTTATTTTATGAACTTCTGCCAGTGCTTTTGGAACATGTTCATAACTGTTAAAGATGTTCTGAGGCTAACTTTAAGACAATTGTTGACCTCAACCAGCAGGCCTACATGACCATTTTCTTTTGTTTATTTTCCTATTTAATTTATTCTGGAAAAGTGAAGAAAAAATAAAAATCACTTCAAGAATGCAGCCAACAGGGGCTATACCTAACATCTGCTAGTGATATGCTGATATAAAATCCAACATTTTGTTTTTATAAAAAGAGTTATTAGGTACAAGTTTTGTAAAAAGGAACTCTAAGACTAGAAAGGCTAAAACAAGGTAGAAATCTTATAAATTTTTTTAATTTAAAGATTCAGAGCTTTCTGTTCAAATAAGTTCCACATAAGTGACCATACATTTTAAATATTTTTACTTAATTTGTTGGTAAACCCTGAAGTAAATAGAATTAGAGGAAGAAAGGTAGCTAGAAGGAGAAGATACTTAAAATCACAAAAATAGGTACAATGTATGTTTGGATGACGGCTACACTAAAAGCCCAGACTTCACCACTACACAATATACCCATGTAACAAAATTGCACTTGTGCCCCTTAAATTTATACACACAAAAAGAAAAAAAAAGGAAATAAATATTCAGCTACTAAGAAATACTACCGATAATTAATTTATTAAAGCTAATTCCCTTTATAATTTTTTGCCTACATAATTTTGCTAATTCAACTAATCCTCTTTTTTAACATCTGTGATACATCGTTTTTCTGTTCAAATATTAATATACACATAAAAAATGTACAAGGGAATTAACAAAATTCCTGAAGCTAACAGCTGTTATTTTTCACATAAATTTTATAGTAATTTTTGACAATTTAAGAAATGTTTCTTAAAGGAAATTTTAACAAGTAGAAAACTGTAATTGAGAAAGAGAAAATGATTTTCTTTCTCAATGATTCCTGAAACCCAGTTCCTAAATCTTATAATCTCAGAGTGTACTAAAGTTTGCCTGAAATGAAGGAAGGCCAGAACCTCCTGAAGAAAATAAACATTCTCAGTAGGCAGTGTGATGTTTGAAAAGTTCAAAGGTATGATGATACAGAGGGAACAAAGATTATCTTTTCCTATTTTGCCCCGAGGTTTTCCTCGACTGGTTTTCAGGGAATTTGAGTCTGCATTGTTTTCTCTAAAAAGTGTACTAAAATACTTCAGAAATCACAAGAATTGTCAGTCATAAGTAGAGTTTCTCCGAGGGCATTAATTCACACAGTGCTAAAGGAGACAAAGAGACTTTTTCAAAGTATACTTTGAAAGTTTCACAGAACAATGGTTTGGCATTGGAATCACTGGCAAAAATGTTCAGAGATTTTGTCATCAAAAGTAGGAGTAGGCCAGGCGCGGTGGCACTTTGGCAGGCCGAGGCAGGCGGATCACTTGAGGTCAGGAGTTTGAGAACAGCCACGGTGAAACCCTGTCTCTACTAAAAATACAAAAATTAGCCGGGTGTGGTGACGCATGCCTGTAATCCCAGCTACTCAGGAGGCTGAGGCATGAGAATCATTTGAACTCAGGAGGTGGAGGTTGCAGTGAGCCGAGATTGCACCATTGCACTCCAGCCTGGGCAATAGAGCGAGACTCAGTCTCAAAAATTTAAAAAATAAAAAATAAATAAAAGTTGGAGTAAAGCAACAAGGTAGGTCCCGTCTTCCCTACCTCACTGAAGAGGATTCTGGCTTGGTCTCCTGTCTCATTCCTTCCTCCGCTCTCTGAAGATTCAGACTCTATCTTTGGAGTCTATAACATGTGGGAAGCAGAAGAGAAGCTAGGAAATAAAGGAATGCAGGAGAAGAAAGGGATATGGGGGAAGAGAAAAGAAAGAACAGCTGCTATGTGATCAAAGTGTGTGGAAAAGGATATTTAAAAAGATTGCATGGACCCCTTTCATGGTTCTTGAAATATACAAGCAAAAGAGTTCTTTTGAAATGACTCCCTGGTGGACTTGACACCTCTCTAAGATTGAGCCACATGGGTCACTGCTTTCTACAGACATATTTACAGCTGTCAATAGAAAGGATCAGTTCAGTCCTGTACTCTTCACATAGACACCACGTTTGCCAGTTTCCCTATTGAATATGTTTGCCATTTAGAGCTATTGAACCTGCATATCACTGGTTTTCCTGTTATACTAGAAATCTAGTAATTTGTGTCCCACAGACTTTTGCAAATTAAAAAAATATATATTTTGAGTCACTGTGTTGCCCAGTCTGGAGTGCAGTGGTGCGATCATAGCTCACTGCAGCTTCAAACGCCTGCGCTCAAGTGATCCTCCTGCCTCAGCCTCCCAAGTAGCTGGGACTACAGGCAGGTGCTACCACACCCAGATAATTTTTAAAATTTTTTTGTAGAGATGGGGGATGTTACTATGTTGCCCAGGCTGGTCTTAAACTCCTGGCCTCAAGTGATCCTCCTTCCTTGGCCTCTCAAAGTAGTTTTGCAAATTTTAACTTCACAATTAGATTTGCTGTCCAGGCTTTTAAGGGAAAAACGAAATTCTCCAGAATAGCGTGTGCTCCTTAAGAGTGATAAAATCTAGCACAATGGAAGACTAATTTACATGTTGATATATAGAGATGAATAAATCAAAGAAGAGTTGTCATGTCATATGAAAGATTTCTCTCTCCTTTCCAGGAGTATAATCAATTCTCTTTCATAGTTATACAATTCTGATTTTATACAAACTTTTCAAAATCCTAGAATTCGTGGTTCTTTGCCATTCTTTATAGTCTATTGGTTTATTCCTGTTCCTGGTTGTTCAAACTGGTCTAAGTCTAGAGCAATGGTTCTCAACCAGGAGTGATTTCTTTACACCCATCTCTCAGGGGACATTTGCTATTTAGGGACATTTTTAGTGGTCATCACTTGGGGGCATGGTGATACCGGCATCTAGTGGCTAGAAGCCAGGGATACTGCAAAACATCCTACAGTGCACAGGACAGCCCCCTACAACAAAGAATGATTGAGTGACAGATATCACTAGTGTCAAGACGAAGAAACCCTCACCTAGACCTCCCTTCTGGGATTACGTTGGTGTCCTACTTTCCTAGATCAGCCTCTTAGCTTCCACCTTCCTGTTGTGCTTCAGAGCCAGTCTTTTGCCTTCATTCTAACCACCAATTTCTCAAACTCTCCTGTCTTCATTAGACCAATGAAACTTTCCACCTGGAATCTTTGTTAATCTGCAATCCTTGCTAGTGTTCAGCTTGCGGGGAACACGGTGTGGGCCTAGTATAGCACAGTAATTAACTATGTGGGCTTCAGGTACTGACTGAGTCCAAAGCCAAACGCCACCACTTACTTCTTCTATGATCATGGCCATGTTTCTTACTCTCTTTGTGCCTCAGTTTTCCCACCCTCAAAAATGTGAGTACAAATGGTACCCTGCCACAGAGAATTGTAAGAGTCAAATGAGTTAATACTTGTAAAGTGCCAAGTGCTTAATACATGTTAGCTATTATTATCCTTTCTCAAGGGTCCGTCAAGGTCCTTGTCCTCTAAGTTACTTCCTTCTCTGTACTCCAAGTCTGGAAAGCAGGTGTAATTTACTCATGATGGTTTGTCTTAAATGTTTGCCTAAATTGTGAATGTTTTCCATTAATCTAATGGCTAGGACTTTTGATGTGGAAAGGCAGAACATACCCTATTTTTCTCTCTCAGGTTTGGCTGTTCATATCCCTTCCCTGATCACTTTGTGGCATAAAGGTGAGAGATGGGAAAGAGATGGAAGGAAAAATACTTCAGAACATTTTCATGGATGACTCACAATTCTTAGTCTGTAGATGGAAGCTGATGAATGAAGGGATGAGAGGATGGGTGCATCATGGGCAGCACCTAAGTTTCTGGTGTGAGTGGCCACATGGAATGTGATGCTTTACATAGAGATGGGATTTGTAAAAATAAGACAAAGTTTGGGGGCAAGCTGATGAGTTTTGCCTATGAGTTTGTGGTAATTGTGGGAAATGGAAATACAGATGTCCAGCAGAAAGCTGGGCTTACAAATTTAATTTCAAGAGACAGATTGGAGCTGGAGATGTGGAGTTATGACTTTTTAGCAAATAAATGCTAGTTGGGTCAATGAGAGTACAAAATACTCCATAAAAAGGAGGTAGTTTAGTCAGGAAAGCAGTTTCTGGATGGATGGATGGATGGATGGATGGATGGATGGATGGATGACAATCGATGGATGGATGGATGGGCAGAACAAGGAGGAAGAAGAACTCACAAAGCAGACAGAATGAAGCACCAGGATCAGAACAGAAGGATGGAGACTAGGAGAGAATCATGTTACAGAATACAAGGGAGTCAACAGAGTCACATGTCATAGAGAGGTCAGGTAAGATACAGACTGAAAAGTGTCCGTTAGATATGCCAACAGATAGGTCATTTTCGTCTTGGTGAAAACAGGGTCAGTAGACCACAGGAAGACAGAGAACAGATGGTAGCATGAGTGGAGAAATAGCATTTCAAGTAAATTATAGAAATATATAGTTGAGAAATAACCTTCTTTAGATTTTCATGATAGGCTTAATTCATTCTTACCTTATATCATGTATAATTTTTTGGGTGAATAACGAAGGACAGCAGTTGGATTGTTTTGCCTAAATTGTCTACTTGAGATGACCAGTGTATTTGTTCTCACTCTGCTAATAAAGACATACCTGAGACTGGGTACTTCATAAAGGAAAGAGGTTTAATTGACTCACAGTTCAGCATGGCTGGGGAGGCCTCAGGAAACTTACAATCGTGGCAGAAGGGGAAGCAAATACATCCTTTTTCACATGGCAGCAGCAAGGAGAAGTGCAGAGTGAAGTGGGAAAAAAGCCCCTTATAAAACCATCAGATCTCGTGAGAACTCACTCAATGTCACGAGAACAGCATGGTTCAATTACCTCCCACCAGGTTCCTCCCACAACACATGGGGATTATGGAAACTACAGTTCAAGATGAGATTTGAGTGGGGACACAGCCAAACCATATCAACCAACAATAATGCTTTGCATTATTCTGAGTTTGAAACAATTAATACCAATCCAATATTGTATACTTACAATAATTTCCCCAAAGAATTGCTTGCCTGGCCGGGCACAGTGGCTCACGCCTGTAATCCCAGCACTTTGGGAGGCTGAGGTGGGTGGATCAGGAGGTCAGGAGATCCAGACCATCCTGGCCAACATGGTGAAACCCTGTCTCTGCTAAAAATACAAAAAATTAGCCGGGCGTGGTGGCGGGCGCCTGTAGTCCCAGCTACTCCGAAAGCTGAGGCAGGAGAATGGCGTGAACCCGGGAGGCGGAGCTTGCAGTGAGCTGAGATTGTGCCACTGCACTCCAGCCTGGGCGACAGAGTGAGACTCCGTCTCAAAAAAAAAAAAAAAAAAAAAAGAATTGCTTGCCTTCAGGAACTATTCCTTAGTATCAGTTTGATCCGACCTCATTTACTGGACTTTTCTCATTAGTATACAATAAGGAATGGGCTCATTTATTCAACAAACATTTATTGTGTCTTGCTTTATGCCAGGCACTGTTCTGAGTGTTTGCGTTAATTTCAGAGACTATAACAGGCAACAGACTTGCACTTGTAGCATTTATATTTTAGATATGTATACTTATAGGAAAGTATTTAAATGATTTTTAAACGTGGTCATTACACTGGAGTATAGAATGACATCCATAAAGAAAGTGATATAGATCAAAGACGGAATTAGAAAGTTATATTGATACTCTCTGATACTTTCTTCTTTAGTACTAATAATGCCTACCACACCAGGTTATTTTGAATATTGAATTTTACAGCATAAAAGCAAGTATGTGAAGGTGAAATGGGAGAGTTCCCTGATCCCCCTCGCAGGACGTGCGACAGGGGTGTGGCTCACCTGTTCTGTCGCCACCGCTGCTTGAATCCCTGAGGGGAGGGGCAGCATGCAGACAGACAGGTGCAGGAGCCCATGTGGGTGTGTGTTACAATGTGCCCTTTTAGCCTTGCCATCCACAGATGGCCTGAGTGTTAACCAGCTAAACGGACCCTCTGCCTTTTCGCATGGGCCGAGGGCCAGTGTGACAGCTTTCTGTATCCTGAGCTCTTGCCCAGCATCCCAGAAAAATCGGGTCACACACGGGGTTGAAGGATGAATGCAGGGTTTTATTGAGTGGTGGAGGTAGCTTTCAGCAGGATGGATGGGGAGCTGGAAGAAGGGATGGAGTGGGAAGATGGTCTTTTCCTGGAGTTTGGCCATCCAGAGGCCGAACACTTCTCTGACCACCCCCAGTCGAACTCCTCTCGGTGTTCAGACGTCTCTCCTCGTCTATCTTTCTTTGCCCTGTTGTTCCGCCATTTGTCTGCTTGTCTCCTCGTCTCCTCGCCTGCTCATCTGCTTCTAGAACCTGGGATTTGGGGTTTATATAGGTACAGGACAGGGGCATGGTGGGACAAAAGGCAACTTTTGGGGCATGAAAACAGGAATGCCTGTCCCCATTTAGGGTCACGGGTCTCCAGGCCTGAGGGTGGGGCCTTTGCCAGGGAACTGCCTTCTTCTACCCAGTACTTCCCTGTCTCCTATCTGTATCAAAGGTGCCTTTTTAAATGAAAATTTCTGTGTTAGTTTAAGGGAGTGATAATAAGCAACAGCAGCGTCATGTAACTATTAGATCACAGTAGCGGTAGCCACCATAGTCAGTTACTTCAGTCTATAGACCGGCTCTCAAAAATCATTGAAATGTTTTGGGGGAAAAAATAAAGATGTTCTGCTTGAATTTTTCATCATAATTTCATATACAGCTTATATACATTTATTATATATATATACAAATTTCATCAAAAGTATGTAAAATGACTCATTTCTATATGACATAGGTATTGTCAAGGATAAATTCATAAAGCTATTTATACTTTCAAATAAGCACTAAAGAGAATTAGCTTTTATTTGTGGGACAATACCATGTGACACTAGATTGCATATTAAGCTGAATTAAGGATGTAAGTTATTTTTCAATGATCGGGCTGGCAAGAGTGTGTTGTCTGGGGTGGGGTCCAAATAGATGCATGGATTCTACTTTGGAAAATGCTTAAAGGCCAAAGCTACAATCTAGAAAATAGACATGTATAGTTTCGTTTGCTTTTTCCTATTTTGATACTTTAAAACTATGTGTTATGAATTGGGTAAACTTGTCACCAAACTTTAGGACAGTTTTCTTGACTATTGCATCCCATTCAGACATTTGAAAGTGAACTTTTGTATAATTTTAATTATCCTATCTGTTTTAATCTTTCAGATCATAAGGCCTATGGGTTTTCTGCCCCAAAAGACCAACAAGTAGTCACAGCAGTAGAGTACCAAGGTACAGTATCTTACTGATTTTCACAGGCTGTGTTATTTAAATAACTCACGAGAGTGACTCGTGTGATGTTATTTTCTATTTGTTGGGATTCTCTGCCTTACCTTCTACTAATTCCTCTGCCTGAAATGCTGCTTCATGCTGACTCCACCTCAAGAACATTTACTCCACCTCCTCAGTGGAAATTTTCGATATTCAATAAAAGACCGGATGTGCAAAGAAGGTCTCCTATAACTTAAATTATCTGCAACAAAGCAAATCGAATTTGTGAAACTGGGAGATGGAGAGCTTGGAAAGTTTCTAGCCAGCTAGATATGATACATAGAAATGAACACTTCAAACTCCACTCTGTGTATTTAAGGTGATGTTAATATAGCTTACTTTGGGGTACCATGTTCTTATCTATTTTAGCTTCTTAAAAATGTTTATAAGGAGGAGTTAATTTAAGAGCATAAAGTTTCTGTTTTGCAAGATAAAATAGTTCTGGAGATTGTTATATGCACAACAATATACTTAATACTACTGAACTATACAGTTAAAAATGGTCAAGATGGTGAATTTTATGTTTATTTTGCCACAGTTAAAAAATTGTCAAAAGAAACTAGTAACCTATATATGGGCTTTTTAATAAGCTTTCATTGTTGTTGTTGTTTTGTTTTGCTTTACTTTGTTTGAGACAGGATCTCCATCTGTCACCCACACTGGAGTGCAGTGTGGCATGATCTCGGCTCACCGCAACCTCTACCTCCGGGGTCAAGTGATCCTCCCACCTCAGCCACCCAAGATTACAGGCACAGGCCACCATGTCTGACTAATTTTTTGTATTTTTTTGTAGAAACAGGGTTTCGCCACATTGCCCAAGCTGGTCTTGTACTCCTGGGCTCAAGCAGTCTGCCCACCTTGGCCTCCCAAACTACTGGGATTACAAGCATGAGCCACCACACCTGCCCTATAAGTTTATTTCAAATATTGATCACCTACTACTTTTCCAAAGGATCCTTTATCTTTCATACAATTAATAATATTGGGCAATCAGAAGAATTACTATTTCTTAAATTTAATACTTGTTTAGGCCAGAGCTTATGAACATTTAAAAAACAGATCCTAAATGTCTGATCTCTCATCATCAGGTATGTCTTAGGTTCCTGGAGGTGGAGAAAGATAGGTTTGAAGGAAAGAGACAAAGATTGAAGTAAAGGCCTGGAGTGGGGGGAATTAAATGAGTTAATATTTACATAGTGCTTTCAATAGTGCCTAACACATAATACAAATTATATGTGCTTGTTAAGTAAAAATATGCTGTAGTAAGAATCAGTCCTGGCTGGGAGTGGTGGCTCATGCCTGTAATCTCAAACTCCTGAGGCCAGGAGTTTGAGATAAGCCTGGAAAACATGAAGACCCTGTTTCTACAAAAAAACAAACAAATTAGACAGACATGTGGTGCACACCTGTTGTCCCAGCTACTCAGGAGGCTGAGGCAAGTGGATGGATCACTTGAGTGCAGGAGTTTGAGGCTGCAGTGAGCCATGACCATGCCACTGCACTCCAGCCTGGGCAACAAAGTGAGAGAATGTCTCAAAAAAAAAAAAAAAAAATGGCCAGGCACGGTGGCTCGCACCTGTAATCCCAAAGCTTTGGGAGGCTGAGGCAGGTGTATTACCTGAGGTCAGGAGTTCGAGACCAGCCTGGCCAACATGGTGAAACCCTGTCTCTACTAAAAACCTAGCCAGGCCTAGTGGCGGGCACCTGTAATCCCAGTTACTTGGGAGGCTGAGGCAGGAGATAGCTTGAACCTGGGAGGCGGAGGTTGCGGTGAGCCAAGATTACACTACTGCACTCCAGGCCTGGGTGACAGACTGAGACTCCGTCTCAAAAAAAAAAAAAAAAAAAAAGTTCATCATTTAAAAAAATGAGTAATTTAATAACAAATTACTTAAAAAATTATTAGGTTAACTAAGTTCTCTTAAGTTCTAACATTTTATATGCTTAAGCTATAGAACACTCTGGTATGAGTTAGTTTTAAACGGAGAGAGGTGGGAAGAGGAAATTAATGATTGAGGGAATTTGGGACTATGGAGCACCTCCAGGATGGATAAACAGGGCTGGGTGAGATGCCAGAACGGAAGCTGGAAAGGCCACAAGGGTGAGCACAGAGTGCGAGAGGGGTAAATGGACCAGGATGTCCCTGAGGGACAAAGGAAGTGAAGTTCAGTTCCACTTCTCACTTTCTCGGAGGTTCTTAATGCTGGGTCCAACTGGGTACAGTGGATGTAGATCCTCTCCCATCATATCTGAGTCAGGACATCAAAATTATATTCTTTAATCTTACATTATTTTTTTAAAAATGTATCAAGGTAAATTTCACATAACCTGAGATTTTTAGTTTTTAAGTGAACAATTCAGTGGCATTTGATACATCCACAGTTTTGTGCAACCACCACCTCTACCTAGTTCCAAAATATTTTCATCACTCCAAAACAAAACCCTGTACCCATCTGCATTACTTTTTAATGCATGTTTTATTTTTAATGTAGAAAATCCTTCCATAATGTATTGCAAGCAAATGTTAATCTCACTCCAAAATAAGTGTTTTCTATTTTCTTGTTTCATCTCACCTCTTTTTAATTAAGAATTTCATTTTAATTCTATTGTATATGTGTCCCCATCATTCCAGTTTTGGCTCTTCATAAGGCATAAATACATTTCTGTTTCTTCTACATTTTAGTCTTAGGACTAGATGCAGTAACTTAATTTTGCCGTAAGTCTATAATATTTTATGATTTGCGTATATGTGTATGTGTGTTTCACCCTATTTGTTCATTTGTTATGCCTTGTTTCTCTGGGGTCAAGAAATTATGAATTAATTCCTTCTTTCCAGCGCTGCTGTGCTGTATCACTTCCCATTATAGTGCCAAGAGCAGAAGGAGACTGAAATCAGGGCAGCTCTGCCAGGCTTGTAAATTACATGAGCAGCCCTCTGCAAAGGGAGTCTGAACCTGAAAGCTATAAATTAGAGTTTAATGGCAAGCATTTCTTCACAGAAGTAATTTCTGCTAAGTCAGAGCTATTTTGGTAGTATCAATTCTCTTTTTGTGTTATGTAAGATTTTGATGATTTTTAACTTGAGCCCTGAGAATGAAATCAAAGGATAATTAGCAGTACAGAATCCAGGAAAATTAAAATTCACAATGATTCTATCTATGCGATTCCTAAATGTGATTATTTTGCCACATGTTGTTGCTAATGCTTTTTATAAACAAAGAATTCTCTTTTCTTGATCTACATGAAATAGATATTTTGGCAATGAAATAATCCCCTTAATAGAAAAGACTTGGCATATTTTCCTGTTTTTAATATGCCTTAGGTCGAGAAAATATAATTTATAGCTATATTTTTTGCTATCTCCTACAGAGATAACATTTTATTTCAAATTGGAGTGATTTATAGGTAAATTTGTGATGGTATAAAGTATATATTTCTACGTCAAGGCAAGCTTGCAACTATAACTAAGAGAAATTCCTCAAGGGTGAAAACAATAATGACCATTTACAGAGCACATACTATATGTAACGTGGTGCCATGTGCATCACACATGTAAATATAGTGTCTCATTTAATCTTAGTGACAACTTTGTAAGATGAGTACTGTTCTTTTTATCATTTTACAGACGTGGATATAATGTTCAAAAAAAGTAATTCTCCCAATATCACATACGGAGTATATGGTAGAGGTCTAACTCCGAAGCCTCTGCTATAAGCTACCATGTTATAGCGCAATAACCCTAAAGCCTGATACAGAAAATTATGCTGGCATAAGTACTGAATTTTGGCTGAAGAGAGAGAAGAGAATTCATGAGAGTTAGGTTGTAAGTTCATTTACTTCCTTATCCTCAGATATTGACCCCATGATTCCAGTATTTTTATTCTCTGCATTTGTTTCTTATGGCTGCCATTACAAAATACTACAAACCAGGTGACTTAAAACAATAGAAATTTATTCTCTCATGGTTCTGGAGGCTAGAAGTTCAAAATCAAGGCATTAGTACCCAAGGGCCTAGGCACTGGCTCTTTCCTTGCTTGGGATCTTCTTTCTCAAAGAACCATATAATGAATTCTCTCCCTCTTTTAAACCTTTGGTCAAATATCACCTTCTAAATGAGGTGAACTCTGGCTACTGTTTTTCAAAAATTGTAGCCCTGTCCCTAGCACTTGCAAACCTCCTGTACTCTGCTCTGCTCTCTTTTGTCTTCATAACCCTCATCAACTGCTAACGTACTAAGTAATTCACTTTATTATGTTTCTTGTTTATCTGACTTCCCCTGTTAAATTGTAAGATCCCAAAGGGCAAGGATCTTTGTTTCGTTCACTGATACAGCTCAAGAGCAATGCATGGCAGACAGTAAGTACTCAACCTATTTTGGATGAATTGGATAAACCATTTCTCGACATTTTACATGGCCAGCGAGAGAGAGGCTGGAGTGAAGTCACTGGACTTAGGAAAATTATTGCTGTATTTTCTAGTATAAATTTCATAGAGGTTTTTCCACAGCGCAATAAGGACAGAAATTAGGAAGAATTCACCAGGAGGGGTGTGTGTGTGTGTGTGTATGTGTGTGTGCACGCGCCCACACGCACGCACACGCACATGCGTGAGTATCTAAATATGTAAAACAATGCAATTATTTAAGTGTAAAATTATTCTTAAGACACAGAAGACATGAGGAATAGGCTAAAAATGAGTGTGGGTGTGTGTTTAATTGTTGGAAACTCACAAAATACCGGAAGGAAACCTATCTACAACTCAAGACTCCGGAAGGTCACCACCCATTCTCTTAATCAACAGAACAGAACTGTGTTTCCTCAGACAGGTCCCTTAGCACACATTTGTCTTTGTAGCATAATTGTAAACATGTCTGTAAAATGATGTCTCTTTGTAATGTAAAACCTGCTTTAAAAACTTTAGACATCCTTGAAAACAACTTTTGGTTCTTTTCTTCCTTGCCTTTCTTTTCTCTGCCCTACTTTCTATTTTCCATTACCTTTTATTCCATTTTTGTATGTCCAGCAATATGTGTGGAATGAAAAAAATTAGAAACTAAATATTCTGCATTCTTTTTTAACATTCATTTGCTTAACATTAAAATCAAAGGTATGAAAAGGATTTTAAAATAATTTCTGGTCAAAGATACTGTGCTTTTTTAGGTCAAACCATATGCCTTGTGGGGAAAAAAGTATTTCAGAAACATGGAATTGACATTCTAGAGAGCCTGGTTAAAAAAATACTTTTAAAAATATTTATAACTGGAGGTTTCCATTTGGCAACTTGAAGCAGTTCCCAGACTGGCACTGGGTTTTGTTTTTTTTTTTTTTCTCTCAGACATCTCGTTTGGACAGTGAAAAGAAGGGGTTTCCTTTGGAGGCTCCAAGTATTAATGACACAATTGCAGTAAATTTCTTGTAATAAAAGAACTTAGCTACTTTGAGGCAGTTACACTTGATGCTAAGATTTAATACTTTAATAATTATCTGGACTGAGGCAAGGTTATATAAGCAGTTGTTTGGGGGTAAAAATCAATGATTTATTAGGAGACCATATTGGATATGTATTAATGTATTTGTAGAGAAGGTTGACAAAGAAGGGATCTGAGTGAGAATATAGCATGTTGTGGAAACTTTTCTGAGTTTCCCAGCATGTCCCTGGCTGGATTAAGTGCCTTTCTTGGGTACTAAGCATGAATCACCATCTGTATAGCTGATATTCAGAAACACTGGGCTGAAATGCCATTATCTTAGTTGCCTCTTCTACCAGATGGTAGACTCCTTCAAGACTGACACTGGGAATAATAAGATACATAGTTAATCATAGCTGCCATTTGTTAAGTCCTTACTACGTCCAAGCCTGTGTGCTTTGCATATCTTATTGCATTTGAAGACTCACAACAACTCTGTGAAATACTAGCCCATTTACAGATGAAAACTCAAACTTGATAACCAGGGAAATAAGCATAGTGTCATACAGTTACTATGTGGAAGAGCTAGAAGGCTTCCAATTCATGGGACCTGTTGATGTAACTTATGAATGAATGAATGAATAAAACTATAAAGGAGTAATTTAAAGATGTTTAAAATTTTGTTACCTAGTTAAGTAAAATATAAATTCATGGGGACAATTAGAAAACAAGTATTTTTATTGTTGTTCCTAGAGGCTATTTTAGCCTGCAAAACCCCAAAGAAGACTGTTTCCTCCAGATTAGAGTGGAAGAAACTGGGTCGGAGTGTCTCCTTTGTCTACTATCAACAGACTCTTCAAGGTAAGCAGCTGTAGGCTTGAAGAGGTGTGAGCAAGAGAATGCCAAGTACAACCAGGATCCTTTAATTGGCAAATGAGATCGGACATGACTGATTACTGAAAATGTGTTTTTGTAAGTGTGAGATGAAAGCAACCATATCTGAGACATAAAACACAATAGCCACAAAAGCAGAGAACAGAGGGAGGTGAAGCCCACTGAATCCCTGGACTCTTCTCTCTCAACTCAGGCATAAAGTATGCAAAATGCAATTGCTCTTATTGGCTCAGTAGATTAAACTCCGTTCCTTCCTTCCTTTCTCTTCTTTCTTTCTCTTTCTTTATTTCTTTCTTTCTCTTCCTTCCTGCCTTCCTTCCCTTTCTTTCCTTTCTTTCTTTTTTCAAGGTCTTATTCTCTTGCCCAGTCTGGAGCACAGTGGTATGATCATGGCTCACTGCAGCCTCCACCTCCAGGGCTCAAGTTATCCTCCCATCTCAGTCCCCAAGTAGGTGGGACTACAGGTGCACACCAGTATGCTCAGCTAATTGAATTTTATTTATTTATTTATTTTTTTGTAGAGATGAGGTGAGGTCTCCCTATGTTGCCCAGGCTGGTCTTGAACTCCTGGGCTCAACCCATCCTCCTGCCTCAGTCGCCAAAATTACTGGAATTACAGGTGTGAGCCACTTGCCTGGCTATAGATAAACTCCTGAGAGAAAGGAATTAAAAAATGGTGTGGTTTGGAAATGGAAGGTTGCTTCTCAGTCATAATGCTGTCACCCTATTTCCTTAACTCCATTTGAAAGGTAGGCCACCACTGAGAAGCTCAGGGAGTTAAGACTTATGGGTGGGTTATGACAGCAACCATTATCAAGTGCTTTCTTTTCTTTTTTTTCTTTTGTTATACGTTTCTTTCTACTACCTACTCTTGCCATGAATATGTGATGAACTTATAATTTAAAATATTGATAATGATGGATGAACTGTTATAACGTCCATTTGCTTCAAAATAAACCAGTGGTTAATGATACAGATGAAACAAGATAAACCATGCATTGATTACTATTATAGCTGGTCAATGATACATTGAGGTACAATTCACTCTACTTTCTAATGTTGTATATGCTTGAATCTTTCCATTATAAATATTTCTAAAGCTGGAAATACAATTTTACAAGTGTAATAAACATGTTATGATTTTAAAATACTATGTATTTCTTTAATGTTAAAGAATTAAGTGAAAATGTTTGAAGTTTATAGAAAATTTAAAATATCCCCTCAAGTTCTTATCTGTCAAGATAAGACTACTAGCTGTAAGGTGTTAATAGCACAGCTGTCTTCACTTGAATTTTCTGTAGTTGCCATTTCTGGCATATGCAGAAATGCAAAACTATTATTTTATGCAACACTATTTATTTGAGCCATTGTACCTGCCTAATTTTTACATTTTTTTAAAGAGATGAGATCTGGCCATGTTCCAAGGCTGGCCTCAATCTTCTGTCCTCAAGCAATCTTCCCACCTCAGCCTTCCAATTGGCTGGGACTACAGGTGCAAGCCACCACACTGGGTGCAAAACACTATTTTAATTCTGAATATGTTACTATCAAAAAATAAAATAATGTTTTTAACCATCTTTTCTTGTGCCACAGTGTTACGTGAGCCACCACACATAAAGTTACTGTTCCAGTCAATTAAACCAGACTCCCTGGTTTTCTGAAGACATGAATATTTTTACAAGGGAACTAGAAAGGGAATGAGGCAAGCATTTGAGCTCAATTCTTTAAAATATAACATGGGGCTGGGCACAGTGGCTCATGTCTGTAATCCCAGCACTTTGGGAAGCCAAGGCATGTGGATCACTTGAGGCCAGGAGTTCGAGACCAGCCTGGCCAACATGGTGAAATCCCGTCTCTACTAAAAATACGAAAATTAGCCAGTGTGGTGGTGCATATCTGTAATCCCAGATGCTTGGGAGGCTGAGGCATGAGAATGGCTTGCAGTGAGCCAAGATCACGCCACTGCACTCCAGCCTGGGCAACAGAGCAAGACTGTCTCAAAAAAAAAAAAAAAATTTATGTACATAATGTGGAAGGGCCTCAGTGGCCAGGCCTGCTGGCAGCTGCTCCTCACAGGGCCCATGCTGGAGCTTACAGCCTGCCAGGGAGCTGGGCACTGGGAGATGGGGTGGGAGCACTGGGGTCAGCCAGAGATCAAACACGTCAGTGAAGGCCCAGAGCAGCTCAGAAGATAAAATAACAGTCCACTTTATAAACCAACAGTGAAACATTAACAAACAAAGGAAAAGTTGATGACTCTTTGCTAGATGTTGTGGTTGAAAATCATGTAGATATTGATGGGTTTGTTGCATGGCAGGGAACCTTGGCTTGCTCTGTCACCTCATTTTTGAAAAGCACATATTTGAGAAGTTAGACACAATCACTGACAAGGAGATTGACATGCTTGATCTGGCGTATGGACTGACAGACAGGTCAGAGTTGTATTGCCAAATCTGTTTGACAAAATCTATGGGCCATATGACTGTCTGAGTACCTGATGGAGTGGCCAGTGCCAGACAATCCACTGATATGGGCAAGACCACCTAAGCAGAATAAATAGCAATGCTTTCACTAAATTTTACCTATTTTATAATTATTTCTTAATATAATTAAATAAAAACATACATGAATGAACTTATTATTATGACCAACTTTACTGTTTTAATTCACCTTGTATAACTACTGAATTTTGTAGTTCTGAAAATATGCAATTTTTATATTTGTTAAATTAGAAAAAGGTCAGTTAAATATTAGAAAATAATTAATATGACAATGCCTTACGTTTGTTTAGCAACTTTTAGCAAAATGTTTTCACATGGCCTTATGTCTGCTTACCTAGAAAGTAAATTTTTTAAAAAAGATATTATTATCCCTGTTTTATGTGAGTGAAGGCAAAGACCTAAAATGGCTTGTTAAGGGCCATCCAACTAATTAGAAAATATGTACACACCTGCATCTTGTTACTATAAGGTATATGTTAGACTGAAACTGGAGAAATTATGACTATCTTACAGCAGCAATTAGATCTGACTGCATATGGACAAAAACATTAATTGCTCAGTGAACTGCTTAACTGACAGTTATTAACCTTACACATAAGGATTTCAAAATTTTGATTCAGTGAGAAGTATAAGGTTGAACATAGGCATTACAACACTGCCAAAAAAGTTAGCCAGTAAACTAAAATTAGATATCAAAATGAAATAAAATATGAGAATATAAAACTATGCTTTTTTGAATTTTTTTTTTTTTTTTTGAGACTGAGTTTCGCTCTGTCACCCAGGTTGGAGTGCAGTGACACAATCTCGGCTCACTGCAGCCTCCGCCTCCTGGGTTCAAGCAATTCTCCTGCCTCAGCCTCCCCAGTAGCTGGGATTACAGGTGCCCGCCACCACACCCAGCTAATTTTTTGTATTTTTAGTAGAGACAGGGTTTCACCATGTTGGCCAGGCTGGTCTTGAACTCCTGACTTAGTGATCCACCGGCCTTGGCCTCCCAAAGTGTTGGGATTACAGGCGCGAGCCTTCACGCCTGGCCTTTTGAACATTTTAAAAACTGTCCTTTCCAAAAGAAAAATTTTAAATAACAGCATCTATATACAACTTTTAGGCTTTAAACTTGAGTTTATTAAAAGGGAAATAAATGCTTTGGTTACTAAATGAACTGACTAGAGGAAGGTATTACACAGAAAGCTACTTGGATTATTACTAACATCAATGTCTTCTTTTTCTAAAAGGTGATTTTAAAAATCGAGCTGAGATGATAGATTTCAATATCCGGATCAAAAATGTGACAAGAAGTGATGCGGGGAAATATCGTTGTGAAGTTAGTGCCCCATCTGAGCAAGGCCAAAACCTGGAAGAGGATACAGTCACTCTGGAAGTATTAGGTGATGTGCATGTATATGTGTGACTACGTCTCCCACTCCTTCTCCACCACCCAGCCCTGGGGGCAAGCAAGCACTGGTCCATAAACATGCCAGCATCAACTGGGAGCCTCAACCAGTCAAGTTACAGAGACCATAAGCATCACCTTCCTGGCAATCTCTTGGCCATTTCTCCCCCTCTCCTCATTGGCTGCTGAAATTTTAGTAATGCGTTATCACAAAGTATCTCTTTGTTAAAGATGGAGGCAATTCCTAATGATCCTACAATATACATAGGAGTATCTTTCCTGAGAGTTTATTTTTCAATAGTTTTCAGCATATACACAGTTTCTCCAACCATTTAAAGTAGTATCACATGAGATGGTGGAGAAGCAATAACACACAAAAAAGTAGACTGAAGGTAGGATTAGAAGTCATTTGGTAAATAAAGGAAATTGACATTGATTATATACCTGATATGTTAGCCCTTTTCACATAAGTAATTTTACTTCATCTTCATTAATATGATTTTTATAGATGACCAAATGGAAGTTAAATGATTTAACAAGGCCATACAGCGAGAAAGTGTCTGGACTAAGATTTGAATCCAGATGGGGTTAACTCCAAAACCAGTATGTTTAGTTTCTATAAGAATCATGGATAGATTAGGCACAGGGGCTCATGCCTCTAATCCCACCACTTTGGGAGGTTGAAGTGAGAGGATCCCTTGAGGTCAGGGAGATTGAGACCAGCCTGGGCAGCATAGTGAGTCCCCTATATCGCTCTCTCTAAAAAAAAAAAAAAAAAAAAAAAAGTCATTTGTGTTGTTATGCACCTGTAGTCTCAGCTACTTGGGAGGCTGAGGCTGGAGGATTACTTGAGCCCAGGAGTTCAAGGCTGCAATGAGCTATGATTGTGCCACTGCATTTTAACATGGGAGACAGCAGGACTTTCTCAAAAAAATAAAATAAAAAGAATCACTGATAGATAGTAACAGCTCAAGATGGTAGTTTGTGGAGGAACACGATCTCTTCTCTTTCATTGGTGGTGTATAATCTACCAAGTTACAAGACTAAAACAGCTCCCTTTCCTTTTTCTTTCTTTCTTTCTTTTTTTTTTTTTTTAGTATTTATTGATCATTCTTGGGTGTTTCTCGCAGAGGGGGATTTGGCAGGGTCATAGGACAATAGTGGAGGGAAGGTCAGCAGATAAACAAGTGAACAAGGGTCTTTGGTTTTCCTAGGCAGAGGACCCTGCGGCCCTCCGCAGTGTTTGTGTCCCTGGGTACTTGAGATTAGGGAGTGGTGATGACTCTTAACGAGCATGCTGCCTTCAAGCATCTGTTTAACAAAGCACATCTTGCACCGCCCTTAATCCATTTAACCCTGAGTGGACACAGCACATGTTTCAGAGAGCACGGGGTTGAGGGTAAGGTTATAGATTAACAGCATCCCAAGGCAGAAGAATTTTTCTTAGTACAGAACAAAATGGAGTCTCCTATGTCTACTTCTTTCTACACAGACACAGCAACAATCTGATTTCTCTATCTTTTCCCCACATTTCCCCCTTTTCTATTCGACAAAACTGCCATCGTCATCATGGCCCGTTCTCAATGAGCTGTTGGGTACACCTCCCAGACGGGGTGGCGGCCGGGCAGAGGGGCTCCTCACTTCCCAGAAGGGACGGCCGGGCAGAGGCGCCCCCCACCTCCCGGACGGGGCGGCTGCCAGGTGGAGACGCTCCTCACTTCCCAGACGGGGCAGCTGCCAGGCGGAGGGGCTCCTCACTTCTCAGACGGGGCGGCTGCTGGGCAGAGGGGCTCCTCACTTCTCAGACGGGGCGGCCGGGCAGAGACGCTCCTCACCTCCCAGACGGGGTCACGGCCGGGCAGAGGGGCTCCTCACATCCCAGACGATGGGCGGCCAGGCAGAGACGCTCCTGACTTCCTAGACGGGATGGCGGCCGGGAAGAGGCGCTTCTCACTTCCCAGACTGGGCAGCTGGGCAGAGACGCTCCTCACTTCCCAGACGGGGTGGTGGCCGGGCAGAGGCTGCAATCTCGGCACTTTGGGAGGCCAAGGCAGGCGGCTGGGAGGTGGAGGTTGTAGCGAGCCGAGATCACGCCACTGCACTCCAGCCTGGGCAACATTGAGCACTGAGTGAACGAGACTCCGTCTGCAATCCCGGCACCTGGGGAGGCCGAGGCTGGCAGATCACTCGCGGTTAGGAACTGGAGACCAGCCTGGCCAACACAGCGAAACCCCGTCTCCACCAAAAAAATAGGAAAACCAGTCAGGCGTGGCGGCGCGCGCCTGCAATCCCAGGCACTGGGCAGGCTGAGGCAGGAGAATCAGGCAGGGCGGTTGCAGTGAGCCAAGATGGCGGCAGTACAGTCCAGCTTCGGCTGGGCATCAGAGGGAGACCGTGGAGAGAGAGGGAGAGGGAGACCGTGGGGAGACAGAGACAGAGAGGGGGTGGGGGGAGAGGGAGCCCCCTTCCTTTTTCATGTTGTTCATGCTCTTTCTGAAATACTAGTGACGCACTAGTATAGGAGAAATTTAAATCAGAAAACCTTGCAGCAGATCTGGCCAGTTTATTCATTTTCTAGTGTTACAGAACAACTAAACAGTTCTGTAGAGCAGAAGTCCAACAAGAAGACTGGGTATCTGCCCAAAGTATCACAAGGCTGAAACAAAGGTGTTGACAAGGCTGAGTTCTCATCTACAGGCTACGAGGAAAATCTGTTTCCAGGCTCATTCTTGGTGTTGTCAGATTTCGGTTCCTTGTGGTTGTAGGACCAAGGTCCCTGTTCCATGCTGGCTATCAGTTCGTGGGCCACACTCAACTCCTAGAGGCCACCACATTCCCTGTTACATGGTCCCTTCCATCTTCAATGAAAGAAAAGCATATCAAATTATTGTACTTCATTTTTGTTGTTGTTTTGAGACAAAATTTTGCTCTGTCTTCCAGATCACGGCTTACTACAACCTCAACCTCCTTGGCTTAAGTGATTCTCCCATCTCAGCCTCCCATCTCAGCTGAGACAACAGGCACACACCCATTTTTTTTTTTTTTTTTTTTTTGTAGAGACATGATCTCACTATGTTTCCCAGGCTGATCTCAAACTCCTGGCCTCAAGAGATCCTCCTGCCTTGGCCTCCAAAAATGCTGGGATTACAGGCATGAGCCACTACACCTAGCCTTCTCCTTGTGCCTTGAATATCTGACTTTCCCTTCTGTAATCAGCCAGAGAAAACTCTGTGCTTTTAAAGGTTCATGTGATTAGGTCAAACCAATTCATGAAATCATCCTATCTTAGAGACAATTGTTTGGGACCTTAGTTACATTTCCAAAATCTTTCTACTACAGTACCTAGATTAGTGTTTGATTGAATAACTGGAAAAAAAGTGTATTTATACCAAGGACTGCAATCTTGGGAGACCACCTTAGAATTCTGCAGTAGAAATACTGCAATCTTGGGAGACTACCTTAGAATACGGCCAGTTCTGGGTTTTGCTGGATAATAAATAGGTCACCTAATGAAGTTTGGTTTACTTTCCAATCCCTGAGACCAGAATAACCCTAATACCTGGACCAGGTGTTTTCTAACTTGGCCAGTTCTAGACAGAATGAGATTTATAGTTGAGTACTGGGCCTGAAAAAAATACTCAGGTTTGGCCGGGCATGGTGGCTCATGCCTATAATCCCAGCACTGTGGGAGGCCAAAGCAGGAGGATTGCTTAAGCCTAGGAGTTCAAGACTAGCCTGGGCAACATAGTGAGACCCTGTCTATACAAAAACATTTTTAAAAATTAGCTGGTCGTGGTGGCTCAAGCCTATATTCCAGCTACTGGGGAGGTTGAGGTGGAAGGATCAATCGGTTGAGCTCGGGAGGTTGAGGCTACAGTAAACCATGATCACGCCACTGCACTCCAGCCTGGGTTGTAGAGTGAGATTTTGTCTCAAAAAAAAAAAAAAAATCTATCTGCACACACACACACTCTCTCTCTCTCTCTCGCTCTGTCGCTCTCACACACACACATTCTCTCTCTCTCTCTCTCTCTCTCTCATTAGGCTTCTTTTAAATATAAGTGGTAATAAACCAATTGAAGAAAACAGTAGAGATTGTTTATCTAATAAAGAATAGCTGTTGTATAAGCTAAAGTAATGCTTATTATTATAACAGATAAGCCCTTAACTCTCAGTGAGTTGCTTAATAGTAAGTTCCTTTCTCACTTCAGTAAAGCCTAAATAGTTGGGACAGTGGTGGAGGAGTCATATTACTTTATTTCATGAAATCATTAGAGACTCAACCTAATCTTCTGACATCTTCAATACATGACGATCCAAGGTCACCATTGTTGTTGACACCTACTTGGTAGTGGCAGGGGGTGAAGGATAGGAATGAACATGTGGGAGGTTTTTAATTAGTCTGGCCCAGAAATGGGATATATATCACTTTTTCCCACATTCCATTGGCCAGAACTCATGTATATGACCCCATCTGGCAACAAGAGTGCTGGGAAACGTGGTCGACTGTGTGCCCATGAAGAAAGAAGATGGGTTTGTTGGACAAGTAAGCAGTCTCTATCACAGGGTCCAGTAATCACACCTCTTTACCTGGCTATTAAAACCATTGATTGTAGAGACAAAGTCAACAGCTTTGAAGAAAATAAACAACCTTGATTAGCTTATAAATAACCAATATCATTTGACTTCCATTGTTCAGTGGCTCCAGCAGTTCCATCATGTGAAGTACCCTCTTCTGCTCTGAGTGGAACTGTGGTAGAGCTACGATGTCAAGACAAAGAAGGGAATCCAGCTCCTGAATACACATGGTTTAAGGATGGCATCCGTTTGCTAGAAAATCCCAGACTTGGCTCCCAAAGCACCAACAGCTCATACACAATGAATACAAAAACTGGAACTCTGGTAAGGTCATTTCAAGAATTGACTTGATAACTGTCTTGCATTTGGATAAAAAAATTATTAGAACTTAAGATGATGTTTAATAGAGAACTGATACCATTGCTTGCTAAGTGGAGAGAGGCAGGGGCACCAGGAAAGATGGCAGCACTTGTACCACGAAGTGATGGAAAGAGCTACTACAGGACATGGGAACAGAAAACAGAGACTGAGGGAGCTGAGTGTGCAAGGACCAGTAAAAGAGCAAAGGGGCAAAGGCTCCTGAAACAAAGGAGCAAAGGCTGTGTGTTTATCTTTTCAGAATTTAAAAAGATTCTAGAATTGATAATCCTATAAATGATACCAATTAAGATTTTCGTAGACCCTAAGCTACTTCCTGGTAGTAACTCTGGCTCTTTAAAGGAAATGTTTATTATTTGCTGCTGCAGTGAACTCGCTTGTGACTTAGGAAAGTGCATTAACCCTTTTACCAGGGAGGCCTTCATTTATATAGGTGGTGTTTCCTAGGAATTAGAAATACCTAGACTACTGAGTACTACCATGTGCTATAAACTTTAAAAATTGCGCGGCCGGGCGCAGTGGCTCACGCCTGTAATCCCAGCACTTTGGGAGGCCGAGGTGGGCGGATCACGAGGTCAGGAGATCAAGACCATCATGGCTAACACGGTGAAACCCCGTATCTACTAAAAATACGAAAGACTTAGCCGGGCGTGGTGGCGGGCACCTGTAGTCCCAGCTACTCGGGAGGCTGAGGCAGGAGAATGGCGTGAACCCGGGAGGCGGAGCTTGCAGTGAGCAGAGATCGCGCCACTGCACTCCAGCCTGGGTGACAGAGCCAGGCTCCGTCTCAAAAAAAAAAAAAAAAAAAAGAAAATGCATGCTGCCTTCTTAAGTAACAGTGCCCCAAAGCCCACTAAGCCTGATTCATGATGATGAATCAGGCAGTTATCTACAGCTGTCTTCTGGCCTGGAAAATTACTAAGTGCAGCCTCAGTTTACAACATCAGGAAAATGCATGAAAACTTGCTTGGGGATACCCTGACCATGTGAAAATAGTAACTGTAGTCAATCATGGTAGGATTCCTATATCATTAAATATTTCCATGACTGTAGATCAACAATAGTTGACTCTGTGACTTTAGTATCTATTACTTTAGAGTCCAGATATTCTGTTTCCTCCAGTAAAATATTCTTATTGAAAGACTTTCTAGGAATACTGATGACAATCTATAAGCAAGCTCTGTGAAGCTAATTACATTTAAAAATAAAAAGTATTTTACTTTTTCATCTTTGATTATAGGAATAGAAGTGGAAGTTTAAAAAAGGGTCATTAAGCTTGAAGCTTTTTAAAAAAAATTCAGTCAATGTAATATTCTATGTCAGTTTAAAATTGTCTGCCTTCCAGCAATGCAGAATCACTATGACAGCGATTATCAAAAAAAACTTAAAGGCGTGGTGATAATAACAATTTTAATAATTTTTTAAAATGTTTTTGAGACAGAGTCTTGCTCTATTGTCCCGGCTGGAGTGCATTGATGCAGTCTTGGCTCACTGCAACCTCTGCCTCCTAGGTTCAAGTAATTCTCCTGCCTCAGCCTCCAGAGTAGCTGGGACTACAGGCACCTGCCACCATGCCTGGCAAATTTTTGTATTTTTAGTAGAGATGGGGTTTCTCCATGTTGGCCAGGCTGGTCTTGAACTCCTGACCTCAAGTGATTGCTCGCCTGGGCCTCCAAAAGTGCTGGGATTACAGCTGTGAGCCACCGTACCCAGCCAATTTTAATGAATTTTGAAAGGAGGATATAATGCTTCATTCCTTTCATCTACAAGTGCACAGTAACATTTACAAACAGATCTTCTGATAAACAAGAAAGCAAATTGCTAAAGTGGCTGAATAATAAAGCCTATTGGATGCAGTTACTTCTTAAGCTCTGGCCTCTCAGCAGTCAGCAGGCGCAGTCAGCAGGTCTGAGTGATTTTACACTGAGCAACTGGGCAGAAAAACCTGCTGTCACACTTTGCTATATTTACTTTTCAAATTTATTTTTTCTCAGGGCAGTTGGTAAAAGCCTCAAGGCAAGTCTGAAAGGATACAGATTCACTTTCCTCAGCTAACCTCAACCCTTGAAATAGCTTGTGATGTCAAAGGAATGCACCTGGATTGAACCAAGATGGGTTCTTATGTGAGAAATGAACAACAAAGACTCCAGTGTATGGAAGCCAATGACTTCCTTTTAATTACCAGCTATAATATGCTGGAAGATCATTTTGGGTTTTAGTCTAACATATTATTTATATGTAACCTTGGCCCTGAGTTCATGGTGAATATTCTAAAAGCATTCTGGCTTTGAGGAGAGTGACAGATGATTCCATAGAGTGGAAAAAAAGAAAAACAGGAAAACTTTCTCTCCCTCCATCTAGGAGGATCTAAGACAATGACCCTTCAAGGTGACCAGGATTACACTCCCTTTCTTCCCTCCCTCCAGCCCTTTCTTCTTTCCTTCCTTCCTTTCTCCCTCTCTCCCTCACTCTCTTCCTTCCTTTCTCCCTCTCTCCCTCCCTCTCTTCCTTCCTTTCTCCCTCACTCTCTTCCTTCCTTTCTCCCTTTCTCCCTCACTCTCTTCCTTCCTTTCTCCCTCCCTCCCTCCCTCTCTTCCTTCCTTTCTCCTCTTCTTCCTTTTTGTCTGCCTTCATTCCTTCCAAATATCCTCCAAGGGGATAAAAACTACTGATAAAAATAACGAAGTCTATTATATCAATCTTAGCTTTTGGTTGCTTTGACAGGGACGGGAAGGAGCAAGGGCTGGCTTTTCTTTTCAAATTTAAAAAAATTCTGGAATTGATAGAATCGACAATCCTATAAACCGATACCAATTAAGATTTTCCTAGGCCCTAAGCTACTTCCTGGTAGTAACTGGCTCTTTAAAGGAAGTGTTTATTGTTGGCTGCTGCAGTGAACTCGCTTGTGACTTAGGAAAGTGCATTAACCCTTTTACCAGGGAGGCCTGCCCTTCATTTATAAATGATGTTTCCTAGGAATTAGAAATACCTACACTACTTAATACTACCATGTGTTATGAACTTTAAAAAACGCTCATTGCCTTCCTAACTGTACTGCTTTCATGGTTAAAAAAAAAAAAAGGAACTTCTCTGTATGTATTTTATCTTTGTTCTTCTCGTCAAATTAAGCAAAAGTCTAGCTTAAGCTCCTTGAAGTCATGGCAGATTTTTAAATTCATAGTAAAGACAGAAAGTCCCAAATTTTTAAAAAGGAAAGACAAACTTAATGCTAAAATTTGAGGGACAGGGTTATTTAAAAAGTCTACTTATAGATCTATGGCTTAAAAAAATATATTTTTGCATCCACAAATAGCAATTTAATACTGTTTCCAAACTGGACACTGGAGAATATTCCTGTGAAGCCCGCAATTCTGTTGGATATCGCAGGTGTCCTGGGAAACGAATGCAAGTAGGTAAGCATGAAATATTGGGAGGAACAAATGGTTTGCAATTAGACTGTGAAGTACAGCAGTTGGGGGTACAAGGAGCAAGGAGCAGGAAATGTCTGAGTGACTTGAAGAATAAACAGGAGAGAATGATTAAAATTAACTTGATATGATGTGTTGCAAAGAAGCAAAGATGCTGTTTTTAAGCCATCTCCCAAATAAGCCAAAAATACTTAGTATTGTATTTAACAACTTTTTTTAGTTTTTTAAATGATCGTTTTTAAAGTACATTCTTCTAAGTAGTCTTTCTCTCAAATAAAAGCTAAGTATCTTGTAGTCTAAATTGTTGAAGGTCCAGAAGTTTGAATTTCTGATATTTTTAAAATTCAGGAATGTATATCATTGATATTATTCACCAAATTAATTCAGGTGTTGACATTTATAGTCAACGTAGCAGTTATTTAAGTAATCAGAAAGTATCCCTTTCAATGCTGCTTTGAAATTATCATTTAAAAAAATTCATCACAACATGTTTAAAAATTAAGGCATTGTTTTCTCTGTTTCCTTTATTCACATACATCCCCATGGGTTTTTGTTGTTGTTGTTTTGTTTTTGTTTTTGCTTTTTTGAGACAGGGTCTTTGTCTGTTGCCCAGGCTACAGTGCAGTGTCGTGATCTCGGCTCACTGCAACCTCTGCCTCCCAGGTTCATGCAATTCTCCTGCCTCAGCCTCCCAAGTAGCTGGGATTACAGGCATGCCCACCGCACCCAGCTAATTTTGGTATTTTTAGTAGAGACAGGGTTTCACCGTGTTGGTCAGGCTGCTCTCGAACTCCTGACCTCAGGTGATCCGCCCACCTCGGCCTCCCAAAGTGCTGGGATTACAGGTGTGAGCCACCATACCCAGCCTGTCCTCATGGTTTTTACCATTACCTTGTCCTACCAGCACTATTTCTGTTTATTTTTCCTTCCATTTAAATGGTCCTGTTTAATTTAAACATCCACCTTTGCCTTCTCTTAAGGAATCATATCCGGGAAGTCATGGTTTTGATGTATTAGTTACTTTTTCTTAGCACACAATAAATACATAACGAATAAAATTTAAATGTTTGTTTCTCCGCTAGGACCACTTTAATTTGAACATGATTCTCACATATCTACTCTTTCTAAGTACAAGTTAGCTTAAAAGTTAAAATTAGTTTGTTTAATGGTCATCCATTGATCCGAGGTGTTTTGTGTCCTTGGTTGGGACTTACATCTTTTGAAATACATACAAATTCATAAATTCATTTTTTTGGTTTTCTTTGTGAATTATAACTATATTCACATGTAACCAAAATTAGAATATGTTAACTGTCCTAAAGAAATTTTTTCAAAGTGCAGAAAGTAAAGCATGGATTTGTTGGTTGTTTATGGCTGCCTCACTATAAAACTCCAGCAGACTCCACCCACACTGAGCCTTTCAGCAGTTTAGTTCCTTTTCTTTCAGTCAGAAAAATGGTACCTTCCTTTTATAAAGACTTTTTTTTCAAAAAAAAAACCCACAAAATATTTTCATACTTAATGTTACATTTTCTCTTCACTGAGGCATAATATGGCTGTATGACTTGCTCAACATCACAGAAAATGGTGAACAGGATGTAAGAAGTTAACTTACTCCTTATCTATTACTCTTCTGTCTCCCATTTCACTGAAGAAAAATAACATAAAATTCATACTACGACTTAGCACTTACAGAACAAGACAATTTTTTGTCAGTAGTTTCTTTTAGGGTGAATCCTTCCTTCATAGATGTCAAATTCATTGACAAACTACATGACAGTTTTTTTTTTTTTTGTCAGATAATAGCCCTTACTTTGAATGCTTCATAGATGTCAGATTTAATGACTACTACAAAGTAAATAGAAGGCACACTTTGGTTCTCAGGAATTTCACTTACTGATTTGACTTTGCCTAAGATTATGATTACTGTAGATTTTTTTCTCTCTCTGCTCTTTTTAATCCAAGTAAATAAAAAGCTGAATCTTATTGACCTCTCAATACCCAAGCAAACTGAGTTTATACCAAGCAATAATTAATGTTTTCTACTCTGGTCAAATTACTTAACCTTTCAAAAGACTTACCAAGTTTTCTTTTTTAAAAAAATCAATTAATATTTTGGAGGTATTTAAGAAAATTAATAACACACTTGGCATTAGGAAAGAATTTCGAGACCAGAAGTTTTTATGATAAGCAGATTCACTTAAACAGTATCTCTAAAAAGATCATTTCCAAAATGTACATTGCTTTAAAATATTTAAATTATTTTTGAGAAAGTGCTATGTAATATTTTCTGTAGGTTATTTAATCATAGGCTAATTAAAACTTGCTTTGTAAAATGGGAACTCTTTGAAGAATTGCTCCTTTAATAAATACATGGGAAGTATCTAAATGGCAGAAGAGTGTGGCTCATAAAATCCTCATGGACAAGATGGAGAAATATGGTCCAAACAATATTTTGGTGGATCCACACGCAGTTGAATCCCATGCTCAGAGAATGTTAATAAATTGTGTTGTATGACAGGAGGTGTCTGCTAGCCTGTTACATAGTTGTTTCCTAAACAAATCCATGTTCATCATGTTATTAATGACTTGAATGAGAGTATTTTTAATAAAATTCTCAATTTGCAGAAATGTTAAGCTTGGAAGGTTAATAATGTAATTATTAGGCAACAGAATCAATCTGAGAAGAAAAAAACTTCACAGTAGTTATTTCCAAACTTGGGTTCAAAAAATCCAGTTGCATTACATTAGAGGACGGATGCCTTAACAGTCATAGGAAAAGCCTCAGAGAATTAAATTCATTTTTCATAAATGGGATGACAGTTTAGTTGCATATATGTATATGACTGTGTATGTGTGTATACACCCATATACATATAATTGTATATTTACACCCATATAATTCAAGAAGGAATGTATTTCTTACACTTAGTTTTACAGAATAACAATGACATGTGCTTTTTTTTAAGAGACAGTCTTGCTCTGTCACCCAGACTGGAGAGAAGTAGTGCAATCATAGTTCACTATAATCTCAAACTCCTAGGCTCAAGTGATCCTCCAACCTCAGCCTCCTGAGTAGCTGGGACTCCAGGAATGCACCACCATACCCGGATAATTTTTTTTATTTTTTTATTTTTTAGAGATGGATTCTTGCTATGTTGCCTAGGCTGGTCTCAAATTCCTAGCCTCAAGCAGTCCTCCCACCTCAGCCTCCTGAGTAGCTGGGATTACAGGCATGAGCCAACATGCCCGGCACCATGTGTTTTCTTTGATGTTGAGTTTTTCATTATTTGTGAAATTGACACAGTTGATGATGTAGAAGAATTTTAAGTAAGATGTGGGGTAGGGAGTGGCAGTAGAATACTTGAACTCATTGAACTTCAAAGATTGCTTCCAGTCTTTTAATCCTGTGAATTATTACACATCTCCAAATGAATGCAAAAGAATACATTTTATTTTTTAATCTGAGAAGTTTTTAAAATTTAGTATTTTTCCAAAGCTTAAGTTCTGTTAATATTTTTAATCAATTTTGAACCATGTCTTAGAAGTGAGTTAGTTGAACAGGCTTCACAATCATTAAAGTATGCTTTATGATATAGCTGCAAAGGGGATCTTTTTTTGAACCTTTTCAATTTAATGACTGCATCTGTCTGTGTAATCCACATATATTTATGCGTAATTTATTTTACATTCCAGATGATCTCAACATAAGTGGCATCATAGCAGCCGTAGTAGTTGTGGCCTTAGTGATTTCCGTTTGTGGCCTTGGTGTATGCTATGCTCAGAGGAAAGGCTACTTTTCAAGTAAGTGAATTTCACCCTTCTTTGGCAGATAACTTTCTATGGCTATGGAATTTATTTATGAGATACTGTTTCTCCTAGGAAGTTGTTTTTTTGTTTTTTTGTTTCTTTGTTTGTTTTTCAGACAGAGTCTTGCTCTGTTGCCCAGGCTGGAGTGCAGTGGTGGCAAAATCTCCACTCAATACAACCTCCACCTCCCAGGTTCAAGTGATTCTCATGTCTCAGCCTCCCAAATAGCTGGGATTACAAGTGTGCACCAACACACCCAGCTCATCTTTGTATTTTTAGTACAGATGGGGTTTCGCTATGTTGGCCAGGCTGGTCTCGAACTCTTGGCCTCAAGTGATCTGCCCGCCTTGGCCTTCCAAAGTGCTGGGATTACAGGTGTGAGCTATTGTGCCTGGCCCTCTCCTAGCAAGTTTTAACAAACTCTGGAGAATATTGTTCATTTATTTTCTGCTATAGAAAATGTTCAGGATGACATGCAGGTGGCTTATGAAACACCTTGACAAACCTAGGGAGAAAAGGCAGAACTGCCTAGTTGCACATTCCAGGGAGCACCACAGAATATGCAAGAGACATCCTTGGAGGGGTGCAGTGCAGTGAGACAGAGATATTCAATGTGAACGGATATTTATAGTATCTTTGCATGTTTTTAAGATTTTTTTTTTTTTTGAGACGGAGTCTCGCTGTGTCGCCCAGGCTGGAGTGCAGTAGCGCAATTTCGGCTCACTGCAAGCTCCACCTCCCAGGTTCACACCATTCTCCTGCCTCAGCCTCCCGAGTAGCTGGGACTACAGGCTCCCGCCACCACACCCGGCTAATTTTTGTATTTTTAGTAGAGACGGGGTTTCATCGTGTTAGCCAGGATGGTCTCAATCTCCTGACCTCCTGATCCACCCACCTTGGCCTCCCAAAGTGCTGGGATAACAGGTGTGAGCCACCGCGCCCAGCCAAGATATTTTTATTTTAAGTTAGGAATTGTATATCTCAAGATATAAGTTGATTTCAAATTCTTTAAGAAATTTCATTGAAATAAATAAGTGAAATATTTCATCAGTGTAGAACAGTGAAATGTTGAATGTTAAATTTAGGACAACTGTATTTAGAAGAGAATTGTTCAGCTGGGTGCGGTGGCTCACGCCTGTCATCCTACCACTTTGGGAGTCTGAGGCGGGAGGATTACGTGAGGTCAGGAGTTCGAGACCAGCCTGGCCAACATGGTGAAACCCCGTCTCTACTAAAAATATAAAAATTAGCCAGGAGTGGTGACGTGCACCTGTAGTCCCAGCTACTGAGGAGGCTGAAGCAGGAGGATCACTTGAACCTGGGAGGTGGAGGTTGCAGTGAGCCAAGATCGTGCCACTCCACTCCAGCCTGGGTGACAGAGCAAGACTCCATCTCAAAAAAACAACAAAAAAAGAGAATTGTTCAGTCAAAAATAGAAACCTATTGTATTTATGAGAGCTACTTCTGTACACAGTTTTGAATTCTTCAAATTTAGACCTCTTGTAACTTCACACCTCCATTTGATAATGCAATAGGTTTGATGTAAATGGGTGAGATTTAAAAATGTTTTATTCTCTTAATGCATTTCTTCACTCCCTCTTTAATATTATTGGAGAGCTCAGAAGCTGCAGCATTCTATCAGGGCCACTGGCAATAGTGTATAAAATAAAATTCTTAATTGAATTATAAATTTATAGCATATACAAGTTCTAGACCCATTGTTTTACAGCGAACATTAATTTCGGAATTTAGATTTTTAAAACAATTTTTTTTTTTTTTGAGACAGCGTCTCACTCTGTCACCCATGCCTGGTGCAGTGGTGTGATCAAGGCTCACTGCAGCCTTGACTTTCCGGGCTCAAGCAGTCCTCCCACCTCAGCCTTCTCAAGTAGCTGGGACTACAGGCACATACCACCACGCCTGGCTAATTTTCTTTTATTTTTTGTGGAGACAGGTTCTTGCTCTGTTGTTCAGGCTGGTATTGAACTCCTGGGATCAAGCAATCTTCCCATCCCAACCTCCCAAAATGCTAGGATTACAGGTGTGAGCCACCACTCTTGGCCTTTAAAAATATATTTTATGCCAAAAATAAACTTAAATATAAAATGTGTTCCTAATAATACCTACAACTAGGTATTATGTCTCATAAAATGTTTCCGTGGACATGGATTCAAAGAGATGCCCTATAATTAAGAATAACTGGGCTGGGTGTGGTGGCTCACACTTGCATTCCCAACACTTTGAGAGGCCGAGGCGGGAGGATCACTTGAGTCCAGGACTTCATGACCAGCCTGGGAAACATAGGGAGACCCTTTCTTTACAAAAAATAAAAAATAAGCCAGGCATCGTTGCACACGCCTTTCACACGCCTTTAGTTCCAGCTACTCAGGAGGCTAAAGTAGGAGGATAGCTTGAGCGCAGAAGGTCGAGGCTGCAGTGAGTTGTAATCTCACCACTGCACTCCAAGCTGGATAAAAGAGCAAGACACTGACCAAACAAACAAACAAAAAGAGCGGCTCTGTCAATTAATACTTGTTCAGTGCTTCAATTTAGCCCGCTTTAATGTAACTTTATGAATTGAATCCAGCTGTGGCCCCCTGCTGGTCATCAGTGAAAGTACAGACAAATAAGATTACTCTTTCAAAACTCTTGTCATCTTTATCTATAGCCTAAAATAATACCGGTCTGAGTTTTTTTAATGAGGAGTTAGTAAAAAAATTTTCCTAAAATACTGAATTAATTAAAAGTTGACTTGAATATTAGGAGTTCGTTACCTAAGAATGTTACTCTGATTTTCATCTAGCAGAAAAATCTATCCAAGAGAAGCATATTCTTGAATATATGTTTAGGACAGAGGTTGGCAGACTACTATCTGTGGACCAAATGTGCCCTCCCCACCTATTTTTCTATGGCCTATGAACAAAAATGGCTTTACAGATGAACATTTACAATCTATTTGATGATAGGGCCCGCTGACTTTGAACCCCAATTAAGAGAAATGATATCTTCCCCAAAAGCATTCCATTTCTCTAACTAGTAGGCCTGTTTTTCAAGACTTTTATTATTATTATTATTATTATTATTATTATTATTTTATTTTATCCATAAAAATGTTTGGAAATTTGTTTGCTCTCTTGTTACTTAAGTACCTATATAGTATCCTCTTGGCCCCAAAGCCTAAAATGGTTGCTGTATGGCTCTTTACCAAAAAAGTTTGCCAACTCTTAATTTAGAAGGTATAAACATCAGCAAGTGAAGATTAAAATTAATAAAAATAAATTAAACCCAAACTCATTTTTATATGAATCTGTATCATACCATAATAACCCTTGCACTAATGATATATACTTATTCTTTTGTAGAAGAAACCTCCTTCCAGTAAGTATACTTTCCTACAATGCATGTCTTTCTCCTATGTCAACTAATTTTCTATTAATCATCTGTTTAAAGTCAAAAGAGAGAAGTTGGGTTATTTGTGTAGGTTTACTCTCACAAGAAGTTACTCAAGTTTATGAAGAAATACATCTGTATTAGGCTGTTCTTGCATTGCTACAAGAAAATACCCGAGACTGGGTAGTTTATTTTAAAAAGAGGTTTAATTGGCTCACGGTTCTGCAAGCTGTACAATCCTGGCACCAACACTGCTTGGCTTTTGGGGAGGCCTCAGGAAGCTTTTTACTCATGGCTGAAGGCAAAGCGGGAGCAGGCACGTCACATGGCAAAAGCAGGAGCAAGGTTGGGGAGGTGCCACATACTTTTAAACAACCAGATCTCAAGAAAACTCAGTCACTATTCTGAGGACAGCATCAAGGGGGCGGTACTAAACCATTCATGAGAAATCCGCTCCCATGATCTAATCAGCTCCAACAAACCCCACCTCCAACATTGGGGATTACAATTCAACATAAGATTTGGGCAAGGCAAATATCCAGACTCTATCAACATCCCACTTCACACTTCATACCTACTTGTAAATGATAGTACAGAGAGAATGATGATTACCCAGACAAGAAATATGGTCACTAATTTGATTTCATAGGCATTTGTATAAACTAACTTAAAAAAACATTTACTGTATTTTGCTAAATTGAAAATTTTCAAATAAAATTTTAGTTAACAGTCATTTTTTTATATTAATTGAATACCAATTTTGTGCCTAACACTGTTCTAAGGAATGGGGATACAGCAGTGAACAAAACAGGCCAAAAACCCCATAAAACTCTGCCTTACGGAGCTTACATTCTAGTAGAGAAAGGCAGAAAATAAACAAGTAATACTATATAGTATATCAGATAGGGCTATTATGTTGAAAAATAAAACAAATAAGAGAATATACAATACAAAGGGTAGGAGTAGAGATTCTAATTTCAAATAGGGTGGTCAGAAAGGATCTCACTAAGTGATTTTTGAGAAAGGCCTGAAGAGGGTGAGGAAGCAAGTTGTGCAAATAACCATGAGAAGAGCGTTCAGGCAGAGGGGAGAGAGCAAATTGAAAGATCCTGAGGCCAGGCAAGCCTAGAATATCTGAGGGATGTCAGCGGGACCAGGGTGGCTGGAACAGAGTGAGAGAAACAGAGGAGATGAGCGTACCAAAGTAGCGGTGGGGGCAGATTGTATGGAGTCCCTTTTAGGCAGTTGTGAGGAGTCTGGCTTTGGTCTGAGTAAGATAGAAAGTCACTGGAGGGCTTTAAGCAGAGGAGTGGTGTCATCTTAATTTTTCAAAACTCACACTGGCTTCTCTGTTAAGAATAAACTATGAGATGACAAAAGGTGGAAGCAGGGAGATCAGTTAGCAAACTACCACACTAAGTGAGGCAAGAGAAAATGGTGGCTGGTACCAAAGCAGTGTTGGAGATGCTGAGAAGTGACAGTGTTTTGGATATAATGTTTTAATAACTTGCTGATCTGTTGGATGTGGGCTGTGAGAGAAACAGAGAAATCGAAGATGGCTTCAAGGTTATGAGAAGGATGGAATTACCATTTACGGAAGTGTGGAAGATTTTAAGAGGAGAGAGTTTGGGAGTGGTGATGGGAATAAGTGGAGAGGTTGGAGTGTTTGGAATTTTAATATTTGATATGCTTATTTGATTCCAAGTAGAGGTAATCAGTAACTGAATATTCAAAATCTAGAGTTTGGGGAAATAACTGGAAATAGAATTGTAGGAGTCATTGGTACATGAAATATGGATGAGCTCCCCAAAGCCCTGTAGTTTCTGTGTCCTTGTTTTATGACTGTCCTTCTTGTATGTACAGATCTAGCAGACCCAACTTTGGCTCTATGGGTGTAGAGAGAAGATGGATGACAAACTATCTGAGGCTATGGCAGCTGGGAGTGGAGAAGATATACTGAAGCCATGGCTTCAGACAGTTTGTCATCTCCTAATTCCTTTGAAGAATCAGCTGCCATTGACTTCCTGTTCCCAGATTTCTGGCTCAATCCTGGTCTCTCAGTCTCGTAAGATCCTAATACAAGTCTAGGTTGAAGTTCAGATTATCAAGAATTAGCAGTAATAAAGTCAATGAGTTCAGAAGGGCAGGGTACCTGGAAAGTGTTGCTACTTCCCACCCCTAACCTCCAGGTGATGGTGAGGACTTCTGCTTTTATTGAGTGACACGAAAAGTAATTGGAAGGTTTTGAGCAGAGGGGAGACATCATCTTACGTAAGTGGGAAGGGTGACATAGCTGCAGTGAGGGAGGTTATTCTTCTATCAGTATCTCTAGCAAATCAAGTAGTAATCTGGTGGGGAATAACTTCATTCCTAGACATATGCCCTCACATTCATTAAATCTGTGGCCTTCAAAATATGTTGAATAACGAAATGGATGACTGGAACACTAGTCACCATGTAAAACTTTTTCCATGGAAAAATAAATAAATTTTGAGATTATAATAAGCTTTCAAAATATTAAATGTTAATATATTAAATTAAAAGTTAGTAAGTCTCTGGTTTGTGTATTCCACAAAAATCTTTAGTATACTAGCCACAAGCTACATTTACGTGCACAAGGCTTCACACTGATGTTTTGTTGCATGACTTTCTCTGTGAATATTGTCTGTAAATATAAGAAATTCAGTAAGAATTGTCTTTTTTTCTACCTAAGATATATGTTCACGTTCTTGCTGAGAAAATGTATGGAAGTAAAATTAACTAAAAGAGCATATGTGTTCCAGATTGGAAGTGATAATGTAGTAAATATTGTCTTTTATATTCCACAAACAGGAAGAGTAATTCTTCATCTAAAGCCACGACAATGAGTGAAAATGTGAGTATCTTTAAAGCATATTTATAGAATGAATATGTTTGGGGAATAGGGTAGGCAAATGAAGTAATTATATGGACTTTGTGAATTTTCACTTTTAATACACTTTGCACCAGTGTCTATCACTGGTGTTTAAAAGGAGCTAAGTAGATGTTAGCTTCTGTACCCTGTCTAGGATGGCATGATAAAGATACCTGGCATTTCCAATAGCAGAAGTGATCTTTAATCATACCATTATTTGTTTCATGGTATTTTCTATAATTAGTCTGCCTTCTTAGTATCACTAGGTCTGGCATTATCAGCTCTCTTTGACAGATGAGTAAATTAAAACACAGGTTCTTACAGGGTAACAGTGGTGGAGCTGGGACCCAGGCTCTTTTCTTCCCTGTAGCTTGACCAAGCAGAGTGGTTCCAGCAGAGCTGTGGTTCTAGGACTCACCTTTGGTTATGTGAAGCACTTGGAACATTTTAGGGCTATGCAATGTCTTAGTCATTTGGGCTGCTATAACAAAAATACCATACACTGCGTAATTTACAAACAACAAATTTATTTTCAGTTTTGGAGGCCAGGAAGTCCACAATCAAGGCACCAGTAGATTCAATGTCTAGTGAGAGCCTGTTCCTCATAGATGGAGCCTTCCTGCTGTGTCCTCACATAGTAGCAGGGGCAAAACAAGCACCCTCTGGCCTCTTTGGTAAGGGCACTGGCTCCATTCATGAAGGTCCTGCCTTCATCACCTAATCACCTCCTAAAGGCCCCACCTCTTAATAGTATTGCATTAGGGATTAGGTTTCAACATATGAATTTTGGGTGACACAAACATTCAGACCAGAGCACAGAATATCCTGTTATAATTGAAAGGAACATTTCTGAAATGTTTGAAAAGACGCAGTAATTACCTAACTCAGAGGTTTTAAGGAACATAATTTAGACATTTGGACCCTTTGTAAACACTACATTGATGCAGCAAATACCATTGTTACTCAGATTTTGTAGCTCTTTGGATGGATATTCAGCCTTCTGGATGATTTTCTCAGGAATATAGTGGGTTGGGGCAGGGGGAGTTCCTATGGTTTTAGAGGCCTAAGTCGTTTCTTGAGAAACAAAGCATGGGTTCTCAGAAATGCTTTACTCATCTATGGCAGGAATTCTGTCAGATTTCTTCTCAGTAGAGTCTGGGGGGTGAGGTGGGGCGGGGGAGCCTGGACATCAGTATTTTAAATGCTTACCCACTTTTCTGTAAAAATTTGATTTTCAAAAACTGTTCCAGAAACTATTACAGAATTCACCTTATTTTGTGGTTTACTACACTGAAAGCTTACTGATGTTTAATTAGGGGACAAGAAACTTTGTTCCCACCATTTTTGTGCCTACAATTTATGGAAAGTCTTTGTTTCTGCAATTTACAGAAAGTACTCTTGGAGTGTGGAATTGAATATTCCCATCCCTCCAAACAGTATGAAGCACATTGTGGCTAAACTGAATGAACAAAAGCCATTTATTTTTTCTTTGCCTTCCTCTCAGTTGCCCTTATCGACTAACAGCTAGAGTCCCCTTCAGTTCTCTTGTGCCCTACCACAGGGTTTCTCAACCTCAGCACTACTGATATTTTGGGCCACATCATTCTTTGGTGTAAGGTGCTGTCCTGTACATCATAGGATGCGTAGCCACAGGCCTGGCCTCCAACACCAGATGCCGGGGCATCCTCCTAACAGGATTTATCTGCCTCTGCCTTCCAGTCCTACCTCTTTACTCTCTAGGCAAAGCTTCAGAGTACCTTGTCTGCTAGGAGTTAGTTAGTTAATTCCCCATAAAACAAGTTTAATTAAATATATACTGGTTTTGGCCAGGTGCAGTGGCTCACGCCTGTAATCCCAGCACTTTGGAAGGCCGCGGCGGGCGGATCACGAGGTCAGGAGTTCTAGACCAGTCTGGCCAATATGGTGAAACCCCATCTCTACTAAAATACAAAAATTAGCTGGGCGTGGTGGCGTGTGCCTGCAGTTCCAGCTGCTTGGGAGACAGGAGAATCACTTGAACCCGGGAGGTGGAGGTTGCAGTGAGCTGAGATCACACCACTGCAGTCCAGCCTGGGTAACAGAGCAAGACTCCATCTCAAAAAATAAAATAAATAAATAAATAAATACTGGTTTTTACCTGTAAAATTCTTACAATAAATATAGCTTGATATTCATAAGATTTATGTTTCTTTAAATATGAATTAATATATTTAAACCTGTTTTTTCTCTCTTTTCCTAGGATTTCAAGCACACAAAATCCTTTATAATTTAAAGACTCCACTTTGGAGATACACCAAAGCCACCGTTGTTACGCAAGTTATTAAACTATTATAAAACTCTGCTTTGTCTGACATTTGCAAAGAGGTACACGAGGAAATGGAATTGGTATTTCATTTTAATTTTCATGACTACTAACTCACCTGAACTTGCTATTTTAAACAAATAGTTCTGTCAACACCTAAAATATAATCTGGCTTCTTGTGTCTGGACTAAGTTAAAAGAATCAAAATACTTTGTAATGTTCTGGGCTTTGGGAAATGTTAACCACGTCCTAACTTCTAGAGAACGTTACTAAAATGTAACATACTGATTGTGAAGTCAATCCACAGGTCATGAAAATATAAATCAGACTCTGCACGAGAGTCTGATTTAGGGGGTCCAACAAATACTCTGACAGATGCAAAAGGAACCTCTGGTCTCATTTCTGCCAGAATCCTCTTTTCTCCCCTAATATCATCCTTATTCCGATGCTCGTTCATCACTAACACACCCACAGAAAGGAGGAAGCGGGATGGGTGTTATGCCCGAGGATTTGCACTTTGTGTTTACTTCCATTCCTGGGCACTAAAAGCAACATCAAAAGAAATGCCTAATGGCTGGAGCCCACAGGTGTGCACCACAGGATTTGCCTGGTGTGTGTCACTGATTTCTTCATTAAATGTAATTTTGATGGTCAAACACAAACCCAAGTGGCTTATTTCACCCCCACTGCTGCTTGCCACTGCTTCCTTCTTGTAAGATTTCTTTGAAGAGGATCAGTGACCTTGACATCAGAACTCACCACTGGAGCCTACACAAGTTTGCAGATACCTTTCCCTGCAGTAGTGGTGACTTCACATCTTTCTGTCTCTAAAAATTGTGCAGTGACATTCCGGGCCAAGTCCCTTGGTCAGGGGTTGACAATTCTGCTTTTGGACAACAAGGGATGTGGAGGGAAGAAGTAATAGTCTACCAGGAAAATGAGACGAAAAAGCTCAGTATGACTCCCTGCATCTGGTACCCCTCTTGATACACAGTGGGCACATGAGCAATGGCTCAAACGAAAGTGGATCTAATGTGGGGTTCTCAACCGATGAACCACAAAAGCCTCCAGCTACTATTACAATGTGAAAATTCCAATGATCCATTTACCAGAGCAATTAGACTATGTTAAAAATTCATATCATTTGTAACTTCTTTTAATTACTGAATTGATATTAAAAACAAAATATGGCTAGGGCATGTCCTGTTCTTCTGGGCAAATGTGGATGAAAAGGTCACTTGCTACCTTTGACAACTATGAACATGGTTAATCTTCTTTCTTTCTTTTTTTTTTTTTTTTGAGACGGAGTCTCACTCTGTCGCCCAGGCTGGAGTACAGTGGCACAATCTTGGCTCACTGCAACCTCCGCCTCCCAGATTCAAGCAATTCTCCTGCCTCAGCCTCCCAAGTAGCTGAGATTATAGGCGTGTACCACCACGCCTGGCTAATTTTTGTATTTTAGTAGAGAAGGGTTTCACCATGTTGGCCAGGCTGGTCTCAAACTTCTGACCTCAAATTATCCACCCCCCGCAGCCTCCCAAAGTGCTGGGATTATAGGCGTGAGCCACCGCACTGGGCAGGTTAATCTTCTTTCAAAAGAGTCTGCTCTTTCTACCCAATTGGCGAAGCAAATCCCCAGGATTCACCGAACAAATGGATTAAGCACCCACTGAGTGCCTAGCAAGTGCCTGGACACCAGGCCACCGGGAAGATGCTCCCCCTTTGACTTGTCTATGACATTCTATGTCTCTCACCAGATCCCTTCCTGGAAGTCGGGCTTCTGTAACATGGCTCTGCCCCCAAAATAAAATTTTCACCACATGAGTCAGGGATCGGCAAACATTTTCTGTAAAGAGCCAGAAAGTAGATATTTTAAGTCATAAGGTCCCTGTTAACAACTACTTGACTCTGCCATTGTAACACAAAGGCAGCCACAGACAAAACAAGCAAGTGGTCATGTCTGTGTTCCAATAAGACTTTATTTACAAAAATAGCAGGCACAGACAAGATTTGGCCCACAGGCATAGATTCCCAACTCATGGTGGTGAAGGACAGAAAAAAACACCTGTCTACAAGCTTTTGTAAGAAATCAGGCTAAATGTTACCTATGTTTTGGTTGGAAGATTTCTTTGGTTTGAGGAATGCTTTCCTCTTGCATTGGCATGCCAAGAGGATAGATGACTCTGAAAGACGCCTCTTCAGACATACCTGTCATCACACAAGATCAACTTCTTCAGTTTAAATGACACAAATCCATATTGTGGAGGGAAAATATGTAGTGCCTTAGCTTCACTAACAGTTGTAAAACTTCTTTTTAAGACATCAAAGGCTAGAGGATTCATTTTATGCAGTGCGAACATCTAATAACACTCTCTGTGTCAAATATATATTGTACATTACCTTAAACTATTATAATAGCTAGGTAAAAATCCTTGTATAAAAGAATGTTTTCCCCCACACAAAGGGCAGAGTATTGAGCACTAATTTCCTATTAAAAGTATATGTATGTATCTGTGGGTCACTGGTGTCCAGACTTGTATTTCCATTTGTGTTTACTTGAGGAACTTGAACACTAACAATTGGTAAAATCCCATTGTAATTCTTACAGCATTTTGACTTTATTTTCCTGCAGTGAATTGTGTTGTGTAAAGATTAGGGCTTTAAAATCTTATTAGCAAGCTTTGTTTTAATTATTGTTGCTGTTGTAACTAGATTTAATTTATTTTTAGTTGGAGGTTTGACCTAAGTCTGGACCAACTGATTGCTTTTCAATACAACTTTGCAAAGAACTTCCTTTTTCCACAGGTGGCTTTGTTTGATTAAAGTCTACACTAATAAAAATAGCCGAACTTGTTATACTTTTTAGCCCCATATAACAGTGCAGGGAAAGAGTCATCCACCTATTGTTATTCATAAAACCCAGGAAACTACACCCTCTTACCTTCTGTAGCTACAAGGCTAGCTGCTGGTTAGCTGCTTAAGATTAGAATGTCATCATCTCTGTTTGGATGGCTGCCAACTTCTCAAATGCTGAGAAAAATGCTCTGAAAATAAAAAGCAACAACTATTTATTGAACACTTTATATATGTCAGAGGCGGGGATGGATGGGGGTGAGGATGTATAAAATCTCATTCATCTCAGCGATACTATAAAGTGGGTAATGTCATCATTTTGCAGATGAGGAAACAAGAGTTACTGACTTGTCAAGTTCATGGAGCTGAGGAGTGAGGAATCAGGGTCTGTGGGGACCCAGATCAGTCTGATCCAGGATGTTTCACACACCATGTTTTTCTCTACCCCCCAGCATGACTTCCTTTTAAATTCTTTGTTGTTATTGTTGAGATGGGGTTTTGCTCTGTCACCCAGGCTGGAGTTCAGTGCCGCGATCATGGCTTACTGCAGCTTCGACTTCCCAGGCTCAAGTGATTCCCCCAGCTCAGCCTCCCAAATAGGTGACACCACAGGTGTGTGCCATGCCCAGGTAATTATTTATTACATTTTTGTAGAAGGGGGGTCTTGCCATGTCGCCAGGCTGGTCTCAAACTCCTTGACTCAAGCGCTCCTCCCTCTTCGGCCTCTGAAACTGCTGCCATTACTATAGGCCTAAGCCTGGTCCTTTTATTTATCTATTTATTTTAAAATTTTATTTATTTATTTATTTTTTAAGACGGAGTCTCGCTCTGTTGTCGGGCTGGAGTGCAGTGGCGCGATCTCAGCTCATTGCAACCTCAAGGGTTCAAGCAATTCTCCTGCCTCAGCCTCCCAAGTAGCTGGGACTATAGGCGCATTCCACCACGCTTAGCTAATTTTTGTGGTTTTAGTGGAGATGGGGTTTCACCATGTTGGCTAGGATGGTCTTGATCTCTTGACCTCGTGATCTGCCCACCTCAGCCTCCCAAAGTGCTGGGATTACAGGCGTAAGCCACTGTGCCCAGCCGAGCCCAGTCCTTTTAAATTCTTGTGCTCTTCTCTGTCACACTTTCTTTTCACCCCCAGTTATCTCTGGCCCCTCCATGGCCTTCCTGGTCTCACTGCCAGACAAAATACCTTTTTGTCATGCCTTCCCCCTAACCCAGTCTAAATATCACAGTGGGCCATTTCATTCTCTTCCACTCTCCTCTCATTCTCCGAAGATGCCCAAATCTCTAATATTATTTTGAAAAATATTGAGGCTAACCAGGATGAATGCATTTAAATCCTATCACCACCACTGCCCCCTCCTATCTCTAAATCTCGCCATCTTTAGCCTCCCATTTATTCATTGACTACATCATTCATTGTCTTATTTGATTCTTCAGTCACTACTTTCATCCTTTTATCTCAGGCTTTCAATACTATCTCAACTTTTATCTCCGGGAACTTCCACCCTCCAGTACCCTCTCAGTCACAACGTCAATCTCTCCAGTTCCAAAGGCTCCTTTTCCCTCTAATCTCTTCTTCCCCCGACCCCATCCATCAATTTGCCCCATTTCTCTCGAACCATGTCAACTCCCTTCTCCCTTCCCCTGGCTAAACCCTTTCACTCTTCCTTTACCTAGTCTATCACAAAATCTAAACTCCTCAGCCTGGAATTCAAGGTTTCCCACCCATCACAGACATATCCCATCATATTGCCACAGCCTACGTATTCAGCTATATGTTCTACTAACTTCTTCGGTTGCCTTATGTACCCATTAAACTGAGCTATGGTCATTTTATCTTAACCCATTTTCCCCCCTCCTCTATACATTTACTTATAATACCCTATCCACCTGGAATGTTAATTCTCCTAACCACAAGACTTGTATATTCTATCTACTCATTAAGAGACAGGTCAAATTCCACCCCCTCTAGGACAGCCTTCTCTCATTTCCCCTGCTGGAAATTCTTTCTTCTCTGAATTTCCATAACTCTTGATTCACTTACTGGTTTCTACCCCATAATAGGAATGAACATGTTTGACACCCCTACCAATCTGGAAACATTTTGAGAAAAGAACCATGTTTTACACAACTTTATAAGACCCAAAGAATTTAACAGCATCTAACGTGGTTGGTATTTAATAAGTGATAAATGAATTTTTAAAAATCAAAGGAACACTTGTCAAAGAGCAAATTTAGTATTTAACTATAAAATTTCCCCATAAATTTAGTTCAAATATTAATAAATGATTGTATTCTGAAATATGTAATTATAATAGTTACCTAATATGTGAAGTTACCAAGTTGTTCCATGAATGAAGGCTGGATGGAAACTATTTTTCTCATACCAGTCTTTTAGCAATTAGACATGAATTTCCACACATTTCTTAAGAAGCTCTTCAAATATTTTTCCAACTTTCAAATTTTAAAATTTAATTTTTCATCTTTTCTCTTTTTGGAACACTTTTAGTGTTAACAATTGGTTAAGAAATTCAAGGTAAACTAAAAGCTTTCATTTGTGATACTTTCAATATTTGTTTACTTTTCAATATATGCTAAGTTTTTACTTGACCAGGTTTGAAAAAATGTACTAATTAAGACAAACTGGAGTGTAAAATGTCTTTTTACTTTCCACCAAGAAAATGCTCTCAAAACAAGTGAAGTGTGTGTCAACAAAGGACCTGTTTACCTTCTTTGAGATTGAAAGCAGGCTGTTTCAAAGCTCCATTTCATGATCCTTTATTTTCAACTTCAAGTGTGCTATTTATAAAGTTTCTTAAAGATGGTATAAAAATAGATTTACCAAGAGCTATAGTTGGAGTCCTAAAGTTTTTTTTTTTGTTTTGTTTTTTTTTGAAATGCAGTCTCGCTCTGTCACCCAGGCTGGAGTGCAGTGGCGCAAACTTGGTTCACTGCAGCCTCCTGGGTTCACGTAAGTCTCGTGCCTCAGCCTCCTGAGTAGCTAGGATTACCGGCACCAGCCAACATGCCTGGCTAATTTTTGTATTTTTAGTAGAGACAGGGTTTCATCATGTTGGCCAGGCTGATCTTGAACTCCTGACCTCAGTGATCTGCCTACCTCGGCCTCCCAAAGTGCTGGGATTACAGGTGTGAGCCACTGCGCCCAGCCAACTTCTTAATTTTTCATTCTCAAACTTTCTTTCCAAATATTTACTATGGAATTTAACTACTGCTGAATTGAAGTTACTGTAGGTTAAGAAACATTTTCTTTCTAAATTTTAGGATAACATATACCAAAGAGAATGAATAAAAGTTTTACAAAGATGCTATATTCATATAACAGGATGTTAATTGGGACTTTCTCTGTTGCCCAAAGACTAGAAACAAGTATCTCACTTTCTAGGGAAAATGAAGGCTGGACGCAGTGGCTCACACCTGTAATCCCAGCACTTTGGGAGGCTGAGGTGGGAGGATCATTTGAATCTAGAAGTTCGAGAACAGCATGGGCGAAATAGTGAGACTGTCTCAAAAAACTGAAAAACTAGCTGGGTGTGGTGACATGCACCTGTAGTCCCAGCTACAGTCCCAGGAGGCTGAGACAGGAGGATCACTTGAGCCCAGAAGGTTGAGGCTGCAGTGAGCTGTGATCACACCACGGCAACTCTAGCCTGGGCAAAAGAGTGACACCTTGTTTCAAGAAAAGAAAAGAAAAAAATAAAGAAAAGAAAAAATACATTGGGTATAAATACCCCTTCACTGTTGATGACAGCCACCCTGAAATAATTACTCCAGTCCACCACTACTCTTTACCCTTCACCTCATCACACAGTCCATATAAGCTGAAGTGTGTATGGATGGATTTGGGATGGGAAGGAACAAGGGGATGGAAAGAGACAGAGAATGAGTTTGCCAAAGTCATAAGGAGTACTATTCCCCCAGGTCACCCCCAAAGGAAGTAAAGAGAATATTTAAGAGATCACTTGCAAAAACTGAAGGCACCTGCCAAGGAAATAGGAGCTATTTGAGCCAGTGGAAAGGGAGCTGGAAAAAAATATCAAGAAGAGGGGGAGGGCCAGGCGTGATAGTGCATGCCTGTAGCCTGTAGCTACTCTGGAGGCTGAACTGGGGGGATTGCTTAAGCCCAGGAGTTCAAGGCTGCAGTGAGCTATGATCAAGCCACTGCCTGGGCAACAGAACAAAAGCCCATCTCTTAAAAAAAAGGAGAGCGAAAAAAATTTGCCAGGCATGGTGGCGGGTGCCTGTAGTCCCAGCTACTCGGGAGGCTGAGGCAGGAGAATGGCGTGAACCCGGGAGGCGGAGCTTGCAGTGAGCCGAGATGGTGCCACTGCACTCCAGCCTGGGCAACAGAGCAAGACTCCATCTCAAAAAAAAAAAAAGAGAGAGAGAGCAAAGTAGGGGAGGATGGTGAAATATACCTGTTTTCCCAAGATTTCTTAGGTCAAGGACATGAGTGTCCCATGGGTTCAGTAGGCATCATCGGAAGTAGTTGGCGTTCAGCCTTCCTGCCAGTGTCTCACCAGAGCAAACATTGGAAACTGTGTACTTACCATTCCAGTGGGAGCTAAGGGGTGTTTGGAAGGGAGTTGGCATGAACCTGCCATTTAAAGGAATGGAATCTGTACAACTGGGAAGGCCTCCTCAGCCACAGGGCCCCGCAAGAACTCATACATGCACCTTACTAGAGAGCTAGCATTTGGAAGGCTGCTACACCAGGAGCAGCAACAATCAGAGAAACAGTAAAAAACAAACAAAAAAGCCTACACTAAATGTTAAATAAGTAAAAATTGCCTAGCCTTCCTGGGTTACTATTAAAGGTAGTGCTATGTAAGTAACAGACACGTGTCCCTTTCTAGTTCCCCTTACCTCTCCTCAACTCAAATTTCCTCTTCGTGTAAGGACACCAGTCAGATAGGATTAAGACCTACCCTAAAGGTCTCATTTTAACTTAAAGTCCCTATCTCCAAAGTCACATTTTGAAGTACTGGAGGTTGGGCTTCAATTCAATCAAAGTATGAATTTTGGGGAAACACAATTCTTCATAACACCAGGCAAGGGGTAAAATAGCCATTTTAAATAACCACAAGACTGAGATCATTTGTCATAATCACATAAGGTGGTTCTGAATGGTTAAGTGCAGGACAAGGAGTGACCTGGCAGGCTGAAGTACTGCACAAAGGCCAGCGTTTGCAGGGTTGGAGCAGCCTAGCCAAAAAGAGGAAGGGGCTCTGAGGAAGACGAAGCCTTGGTTAAGATCTGTGACTCACAGCACCACGAGAGGTTCAGTTGGAAAACAGGGAGTGCTTGCCTGACCAACATTTAAATGTAAATGCACAGCCCTGTAATATAGGGCACGAGAATAGGATGCTTCTTACAGTCAAACAGAACCCTGTTTCAATAATGAACAAAGAGACTGGGACATGCAAGCAATTCCACAGTTGTGAGACAAGTAAAAAATGTGTTATGAGATAACTGTGTTAGCTGATAAAAGGTAAAATTCAACTAAACTTTGAATGAAGAAGGAGGTAAAGAGACAGGGAGAGGAAGCATATGCAGAAAAGGTCAGTTTGTTCTCTACTGACTGGCAGTTCCAGCTGACACAAGACGGCTTTGCAGCCACAGGTAGGTGGAGGAGAGCTGTTTCAGGGGAGGTTAGAGGAAGACCCTGGGACAACTAGACTTCCTTGATTGCCTTTAGATAGTGCCATAATTAGACACCCGATTCTCTGTTCCAAAGCCTGCAATTATTTAAATAAAAGTAGTTCAACTGTTCTGTCACTGCTTAGCCACATTTGAAGAAAAGTGGGCTGTTTCTTCCTACTGTACTGCCCTCCCCAATTCCGTCTCTACACATCGTATCAATCATATCTATGTCATTAGGAAATATTTGTAGATCTTTCAAAAAGGTATTCCCTAGCAGGTTTTGCCCTCAGCTACAGTATGCCATAATAAAAATCTATTCCCTTTGGCCCAGGCGCAGTGGCTCAAGCCTGTAATCCCAACACTTTCGGAGGCCGAGGCAGGCGGATCACCTGAGGTCAGGAGTTTGAGACTAGCCTGGCCAACATGGTGAAACCCTGTCTCTACTAAAAATACAAAAATTAGCCGGGCATGGTGGCGCACACCTGTAATCCCAGCTACCCAGGAGGCTGAGGCAGGAGAATTGCTTGAACCTGGGCAACAGAGCGAGACTCCATCTCCAAAAAAAAAAAAAAAAAGAACACTGTTGGCTTCACACTTTTACACTTTTAAAGAAAATCTTAAAAATCTATTAAAGACCTATATTTATTAACACATATCAGAGATGTTGTCAAATACTAAAAAGACATGGCTGCTTTTCCTTTAAAATTTACTTTTTTGTAAGCCTGATTTTGACCATTAAAATATTTTTTAAAATAACTTCCTTGAGAGCCAGTTATAGTCACTAAAATTTTGACCATGTCTGATATGCCACTTATCTAGAATGTATCTGCTGGAACTCTTCTTATTAGGACAAAACAACACCATAAAGTTTACTCTTTTAAAGTAAGTTCCTTTATAGAACCCCCTTCATCCCTACCTTTCCCTCATCAATCTGAACAGAACTGTAACAGACTCTGTGATCTGCAAGCAAAGATGAGGGACCTGGGTTACTGGGAGAAAATTATTTAACATTTGAGGAGATCAAAGTTAAACACAATAGATGTTCCAAGACATATAAAAAATTACACTCAGATTTCTGAGAAAGCGATGACCAAGAATTTATAAACCATTTCTTCATGTTCTAAAGGAAGGGTAACATCCCTCCACAACAAGCAGGGTTATGTGCAAGTTGTGTCCAGTTCATTCAAGGTCTCCATCTGCTTTATTATAACCAAATGAAAGGATCTAAAAACAACTCTAACACACAGAACTCAATTCATCAAGAACACATTCAACATCACCAAATAATTTATTTGGACTCAGAATTAAAAGAACATTTGACAGTTATGAAATGCATGTTTATTCTGAAACTTCTAACTAGTTGTACAACTAACCCGTGACAAATTACCAGATTAATTTTACTTTATTTCTTCAGGCCTGGGGTTTTTCGATGACTTCAAATTTGGGATCTAAGAAGAGGGGGAAAAAAGGGTCAAGCTTAGCCAAATTGCAATAAAATGGATTATGTAGAATGCTCAAGATTTAACTCATCAATCTTCTGATTTTTTTAGTAAACACTGTTTGTAAACATTTACATAGAAATATAGCTAAACATTTATGCAACACTTTCTATGAGCCACGCATTCCATTAATTGACTTTGCATATATTATGTCATTTAACTCCATATGCAGAAGATACTATAATTCTCCCCAAATGTCAGATGAGAAGACATGCACCAGTTAATTACTCAAGATTACACAGCTGAAAGTGATTATAAGGATTCAAGATTGGGCAGTTCGATTTCAGATCCCCACCATTTAATCACTATGTTATGTGATCTCCTATACTGCTCTTATTCTAACATCAAACATGTAGCCGGCAGCTTCTCAGGCACACGTCATGGTCCTAATAAATTCACATGTCAACACTGTCATTCAATTCTCTAAAAATCCAGGTAAGTGTAAATATTCTTCACTTATCCCCCACAAGAATGAATCTGTGATTTATAAGACGTACCTTCAAATTTGAAGGTGGGAAATGTATTCATGTCTGCATTACCAAACATTTGCTTGAGCTTAGAAAGTTCCCTCTCCAGCTCTTGCTGATACTCTGAACCAGCATCAACAGGTCCTCCAGATGTCCTGTTAAGTAAATGAGCAAACAAAAATGAATTTTGTGTACTAGCTTACAAAAACAAAATTACTTTTCACCACCATATTCCAACAGATCTTTTTTTTTTTTTTTTTTTTGAGATGGAGTCTTGCTCGGTCGCCAGGCTGGAGTGCAGTGGCATGATCTTGGCTCTCTGCAACCTCCGACTCCCTGGTTCAGGCGATTCTCCTGTCTCAGCCTCCCAGGTAACTGGGATTACAGGCACACGCCACCATGCCCAGCTAATTTTTGTATTTTTAGTAGAGAGGGGGTTTCACCATGTTGACCAGGATGGTCTCGATCTCCTGACCTCGTGATCCACCCGCCTCGGCCTCCCATAAGTGCTGGGATTACAGGCGTGAGCCACCACACCCGGCCAACAGACCTTTTTAAAGCATTCATGTAGTCAAAGAAAAGACTTCAGAAAGAAAATAAGTATTTCCACTTCAATTTCAATTCAAACTATTTTATTACGATGAGGTTTCACATAAATGAGGTATCCTCAAACCAATCTCTAACATTCAAGGTTTCTCAGAATCACAGACACTCACTAAGTCAGAATTTCTCAGGGTCTAAGTTGCAAAAGGTGTATCATTAAGTCTACAGGCTCTGGAGTCAAAGACTGGTCCTGTTTGAGTGTAAGTTCAACTATTCAGCAACTGCGTAAACCTGAGTAAGGCACAGAGCACTCTAAATTTTAGTTTCCACAACTAAATATGAGGGTTCTACCAAACGAGGGTGTAAATGCACACGTACCTCTAAGCACAGTGCCTGGCACACAGTGAGTACTCAATTATTATCTACTATTATCATCTGCTTTAAGTCAGCCATCACTAAATGGCTTTTAAAGACCTTAGACTTTTAAGTTTCTACCATAGGGGTCCTATTAAAGAAGCAAATTATTTCCTACCCTCAGAGATTTTGCAGTTTGGAAGAAAAAAAATTACATGTTTACAAACATTTATGCTGTAAAGGAGTGATGTGATGAGCTTCAAAGACATGATTTAACAAAAAGCTATTCAAGTTGAGGAAGAGACTACTTTTGCTAAGCTAATCAGGGAAAATTTCATTTTAAAAAGGTGGCATTTGAGAAACATCAGGCATCTGGGGCCAGGGTTTATTTTGAGACCTTCTAAGATGGAAAAAGCAAAGACATAGAGGTGGTAAGGGATTGGCTATATGTGGGGAATGCTAAGGAGTCTAGATGGAAAAACCAGCAGACCCCAGATCATGGGAGGCCCGGAATGTTAAGCCTGGGTGTTTGTATTTTATTTGCCAAGCAATAAAATGACAAAATTAGACTTGTGCATTTTGGGAAAATAAATATAGCATTATGAACCAGCAGCAGGGCCAATTGGGTCTAATTAATTCTTTGAAAAAATTCTTCTGTTTTTGTCATAAATACTACTGCCTACCTAGCAATGAACAATATTCTAAATGTAAAAAAATGTACATGTGAAAATTCCTTCAAGGGTAATAACATTTTTACACATGCCTATGATCAAAGTATACAGTCTTATTTAAGTTAAAGAACATGCACAAAAAATACATAGGTGGCTCCAATTTAAGAACTTGTTATCAATATTTCTTGTTAGAGACCCAATTTTCTTTTAGATTAGCACTGTCCAATAGACCCTTTTGTGATGTTAGAAACGCTCTCTGTCTGTGCTGTCCAATGTGGCAGCCACTAGCCATATCTGGCTATTGAGCACTAGAAATATAGCTAACATGAATGAGAAAATGAGAAACTGAATTTATAAATACACTTAATTGTAATTAGAATTTGAATAGTCTCATGGATAACGGCAACCAAAATGGACACTGCGGTTCTAAATAGATCCTTCGACTAGATACTCTAATACTGGTTACAGATGGATGATGGCTATTTTAACTTTAATATGCACTCTTGTGATAAAAAGAGGCCAGAATTCATCTACCTCCTCAACTGAATGTAAGTCTTGCTGCTTATCTTGTCTATTACTATATTCCTAGGCTCTCACATGATGCCTAGGACAAAGCAGTCACTCAGAAGATACTTGTTCATTTCACTAGCAAATACTAGGCATGCTAGTGTATTGAATAATTTAATTTTTATAATATCCTATGAAATGGGTAAGTACTATCATCATCCTCATTTTACATATGAGAAAACTATCCTACAGAAGTTAAACCTGCCCAAGGTCATAGAGCTAATTAGTGGCAGTGCTGGATGCCAGCCCAGGGTCTACCCTCAGAACTCTCCATGTGTTTATTTGCACAAACGAATGAATGACCCACAAACAAGACTCCTTAGATATAGGGTACACCTAAGAATTCACTTCTTACTAGATAGGCTTTTAAAGACAGTTAAAATGATGCAAACAGCATCAATACTATAATATAACACCACATTTGGACAGAAGACACTCAAAATTCCCTGACGAGTCCTGCACATCTGGTTACTTAACAGTATGATTTTTGGCAAATTCTAATTTTCAGCCTTGGTTTTCTCATATATAAAATTGGGGTAACATCTATAGGGTTGTTGTCAGAGTTTCATTACCATGTCTACAAAGCACAGAGTAACTTACTACATTTTAATCCCTTCACTATTTCTCCTCCTCAGTTTTAGCAATGGTAACACCTTTGTTAGTTACCTCGCCTCAAAAGTCAGTTTTCTTCTATTGTTCCCTCTTCTTCCTCTCCAGCAGCTCACCAAAACCAGGCATCAGTGTTTCAATGTCTTGACTCTGTCACTTTTACATTACCACTGCTATAAAGTCAAGGTTCTCATCAACTAATGCTTAGGTTACATTTTGCTAACATGTCTGTCTTTGCTCTCTCCTCATTTCAATCCTTCCAATACCCTGGTTAAAATTATCCTCCTAATTCAGAGTAATCTTCTTCCATCCCCACAGTCATGTTCAAAAAGCTGTAATTTCTCACAAATGCCTACCACATATCTTACTTGCTCAGTCTACAATCAAGGCCTTCCATAATCCCTCATTCTAACCCCATACCATCCTTATACTCTTCATATACCCTATACTCCAGGGAAACAGAATTATACCATTCACCAAATATATTTTGTGCTTTCTAGCACCAACTAAGGCATTTTCATGCCTTAGTTCACACCATTCTTTCCTCCTAAAAGATACTCTCCTCTTACCCTCATTTATCTGTCCAACCTTCATACACTGATCTTTAAAACCTAGAGTAAACCCCTGGGTGTACAGGTCTACTGAAGGCCTCCTGTGGGTTTGAGAACTGTTTCATGCTATAAGGAAAATGATGTGAGTAAATTCTTCACGTTTTTTTCTTTAAACTGGGAAGATGATCCACAGTTGTCCATGAGATTCTCAAGAGGGATGAATACCCAAACACTGCCTTCCAAGAAGCCTCTAAAATGCCTCTAGCTGGAAAGGAGTATTCTTTCCTATGAACTCCCCAAGCACCCAGCGTTTCCCTACCTTAGCACCTAACTCATTTTACCTTATATTGTATTTATTTGCTTACAAGCTTTCTACTCCTATCGGACTTTAAGAATATTGTAAAAATGCCCTGTGGCCCATCACGGTTAATAGCCAAGTGCTTTACACACAGTAGACAACTATATGAAAGAAAATGGAACTATGAATTGATGCACCTCACTGTTCCTAAGATTTGGGCTTTGGACCTGATGACGGCTAAGGTGGTCATTCCTTTCCAAAACTGTGGTTCTACAGTTGTTTTTCTTGGACTTACATTATGTCATTTCAGAGTCTTTTGTCCTTTAATATACATTCTCAGAGATCTATAACTATGGAAATAGCCTTTTAAAAAAAAGAGCTGTGTTTATACATTTCCCCCAAATTACAATGTCATAGAAAGGCCACTAAATTGAGGCTAAAATATACTTTGATAATACATTTTTCCCCAATTAGTTTTATGATCTTCGGCTAATCAATGTCTAAGGGAGTTACTTTTTTCAAACTTAGCTGCTAAATGATTTCCAAGACCCTATGTATTTCTGTAAATTGATGTGGTTTATAATACATGACATGACAGTAAGAATGTATTTTAAACAGCAATAAATTTAGTAGGATTTTCCCTTGTAACTCATATAAAGATACAGTTTATGACTTAAAAAAATCAAGATCCTTATCTTCCTTTTTGAGGGCACCTAATGAACCTCTATATCAGAGATGAGCTCAGTGAAGGTCTAATACTTTTAAATACCAAGTCATTTTTTATTACCACCTTGGAACTTACATACTTTGAATATTTATATTTACACTGTAGTTATTTATTCACTTACTGTCGCTTAGATTTGTATTCTCTAATCTTGTCCACAAAGAGTTTCTGTATAGGATCAAGTTCCTTATTAAATGCCACTGCTGTAACACCAATGTTCCTCCGCAAATGGACTGAGACGGCTGACCGAATGACAGAGGAGAACCTGAAAAGCCTCTGAAGAATCATGCTGATTCTGTTACAGAAAACAAGCATCAGAAACGTTAATATACTTATTATAAATCACCTCTAAATATATCATGAGACTCGAATTCTACTAATTGCTACAGAATTACATCATATCAGATCTCAGTCTATACCTGACCACAGTTCCCTTCTCCTCCTTATTCCCCATTGCAAGTTTTTTAGGTCTTAACCAAAAGGCTCTGGGATAATGGAACAGTTAGAAACTCAGGCCTGAAGCTTCATCAGGGTTAGAGCACAAAATGTGAGGTGAGGTATTTCTTCTCCCTTGAACTTAGTCATGGAACAGAGAGAACAGTAGAGGTAGACTGTTGCAACACTGTCCGCTCCTAACAGGAAAAGCACACTGGCCCCCAAACTAATGTACAAGGTTTCCCATACCTCAGCCGGGCATGACAACCTGAAAATGTGTACTTCACAGGCCCACAGAGGGAGAAACTGCTCTGCCTGTTACAACTGGATTCCAGCCATTTAAGAATACTGTAACAACTAAATCAATGTCCAGAAGAACCAGCAAAGAAAAACAGCAGCCAGTCCAAATGAGCTGTGCATGACAGTGGGGAGGATCTGGCAGTCCAACTTTATCAGTGAAATAAATTGGTGAAGGAGATGGAAGTCTGAATTTTAAAAATAAGGACTTATGGCCGGGTGCAGTGGCTCACGCCTGTAATCCCAGCACTTTGGGAGGCCGAGGCTGGTGGATCACCTGAGGTTGGGAATTTGAGACCAGCCTGACCAACAAAAAGAAACCCTGTCTCTATTAAAAATACAAAAATTAGCTGGGCGTGGTGGCGCATACCTGTAATCCCAGCTACTCAGGAGGCTGAGGCAGGAGAATCGCTTGAACCCAGGAGGTAGAGGATGCAGTGAGCCGAGATTGTGCCATTGCACTCCAGCCTGGGCAACAAGAGCAAGACTCCGTCTCACAAAAAAAATAAATAAATAAAAAAAAGGACTTAAAGACTTTCAAATCCCTAGACTTCCTTAAGCTAAAATATATTACTTTCTAACTAAAACATTTCAGTAGAGGACAATTCCTGTTGAGATTTACTTTAGTGATTTAAAGATCAAATGCAAAAAATAATCCAAATTACAACAAATAGGTACAAACAGGAATTCTAGAAGAAAAGGAATAAAGAGGGCCAGACACGGTGGCTCATGTGTGTAATCCCAGCATTTCAGGAGGCCGAGGCAGGTGGATCACTTGAGGTCAGAGGTTCGAGACCAGCCTGCCCAAAATGGCAAAACCCTGTCTCCACTAAACATACAAAAATAAGTCAGGCGTGCTAGTGCGTGCCTGTAATCCCAGTTATTTGGGAGGCTGAGGCAGGAGAATCACTTGAACTCAGGAGGCGGAGGCTGCAGTGAGCCCAGATCACACCACTGCACTCCAGCCTGGATGCAGGGCAAGACTCTGTCTCAAAAAGAAAAAAAAAGAAAATGATTAAAAGAGACCATAAATAATTAGTAGAATACATTTTTCTCAGATTAAGGCCGAGTCTATAAACTGACAGGGCTTGCCAAACCCCATATTGGAATGGTGACAAAAGGCTCACAATGCACCACAGCCTGGTAAAATTTCTGAATCTTTTTTTTTTCAGACAGGGTCTCACTCTGTTGCCCAGAATGAACACAGCTCACTACAGCCTCAGCCTCCTGGACTCATGCAATCCTCCCACCTTAGCCTCCCAAGTAGATGGGAGCACAGTTGTGTGCCATCACACCAGGCTAATTTTTACTTTTTTTTTTTTGTAGAGACGAGGTCTTGCCATATTGCCCTGGCTGGTAAAATTTCTGAATCTTCAAGTGAAAATCTGATATGCTAACATGTTTCCCATGCCCTCCCCAAATTTCCTAATAGCAATACTGTCATCATCACATTGACACCGGACTTCTACTAAGTTATAATAGGACTAGTGGAAGTATACAAACTATGTTATTGGTCTAAAGTAATACAGAAATTAGATATAAGTATTTAGAGGCCAGGCGAGGTGGCTCATGCCTGTAATCCCAGCACTTTGGGAGGCCGAGGAGGGAGGATTGTTTGAACTCAGGAGTTCAAGACCAGCCTGGGAAACATGGAGAGAACCTGTCTCTAAAAAATTAGAGCTTGTATTTTAAGTGACTTCATTGTTTTGTTTTTTAAATTTCATTTCTTTTGTAATTCATTTTCACTGTATTCAAAAGTGTCCACAAGAGTGGGTGTGAGAATGGCCCTTTACCACTCAGAGTTTGAGCAGCACTAGCTAGAAAACTGCAGAGTTGCACAATAGTTCTCAAAATAGGGTTGGGGGTGGGGGAAGAAGTGAGTTTTTTTCTCTCCAAGGAGACATCTGGCAATGTCTTTATAGACATTTTTGGTTGTTCTCACCAAGCTGAGTGCTACTGGCTTATAATGAGTACAAAGCCAGGAATGCTGCCAAACACTATAACGACAATAACAGCCCTCCCACCCCTAAGAATTATCTGGTCAAAATGTCAATAATGCCAAGGTTGACAAACTCTGGAATGGCATGTAAAAATTATCAAAAGAAATCTACAATGAGCCAGGTGCAGTGGATCATGCCTGTAATCCCAGCACTTTGGAAGAACAAGGCAGGAGGATCACTTAAGCCCAGGAATTCAAGACCAGCCTGGGCAACACAGTATGACCCCATCTCTACAGAAAAAAAAAAAAATAGCCAAATGCGGTGGTGGGTGCCTGTAGTCCCAGGTACTTGGGAGGCTGAGGCCAGAGGATCACTTGAGCTTGGGAGGTAGAAGCTGCAGTGAGCTGTGATTGCACCACTGCATTCCAGCCTGTGTTACAGAGTGAAACCCTGTCTCAAAAAAAAAAAAAAAAAAGAAAGAAAGAAATCCTACAATCAGGCCGGGCGTGATGGCTCGCCTGTAATCCCAGCACTTTGTTGTAATCCCAGCACTTTGTGAGGCCAAGGTGGGTGGATCACCTGAGGTAGGGATTCAAGATCAGCCTGACCAACATGGAGAAACCCCGTCTCTACCAAAAATACAAAATTAGCCGGGAGTGGTGGCACATGCCTGTAATCCCAGCTACTCAGGAGGCTGAGGCAGGAGATTCCTTGAACCCAGGAGGCGGAGGTTGTGGTGAGCCAAGATTGCGCCACAGCACTCCTCCACCCTGGGCAACAAGAGTGAAACTCTGTCTCAAAAAAAAAAAAAAAAAAAGAAATCCTACTATCAATGCAATCAACAAAATATGCTTCACCTGACAGAACGAAAGCAAACTGTTTGAAGAAATTAAAGAATTCATAACATATCACTTTTATACCCCATCAGGGAAAAATACTTGAGAAAAGACTACAAGCAAACAACAAATGACCTCACAAGGTCATGTGCCACTTATTATCATTCCTATGTTTAAACACACAGAAACTGAGGATTAGAAGTATCTGGTCAAAGTGGTCGGGTGCGGTGGCTCACGCTTGTAATCCCAGCACTTTGGGAGGCCGAGGCGGGCAGATCACGAGGTCAGGAGATCGAGACCATCCTGGCTAACACGGTGAAACCCGGTCTCTACTGAAAAATACAAAAAATTAGCCAGGCGTGGTGGCGGGCACCTGTAGTCCCAGCTACTCCGGAGGCTGAGGCAGAAGGGCGTGAACCTGGAAAGTGGAGCTTGGAGTGAACGGAGATCGTGCCACTGCAATCCAGCCTGGGAGACAGAGCGAGACTCTGTCTCAAAAAAAATCTGGTCAAAGTTACACAGCAAAATCTAACTTAACACATATATGCAAAAAAAAAAAAATTGTGTAATTCAATGCCACTTTCCCTTCTGGCAAGCTAAGGACATGCTTAACATTCAGCAATAGGTTCACCCGACATTTGCTTAGCCCTAGATACTGTGCAAAGTACTTCCATATATATCCTTTCCTTGTACCCTTACAGCAATACTCTCAAAGAGTTAAAGGAAAGTGTTCTTATCCCTGCTTTACAGATGATAAAACTGTATCTAAGAAAGATTAAGCTGCACGTATTCACACAGTTAATTTGCTCTAAGTCTGACTGCATAGATGTTACTCCTTCTGCAACACGGGTAAAATCCACTTTCATTGTTTCAATTATCCACCATGTAAGTGCCTACGATTCCCCAATCGCATTTCTAATTTTAGTATTCATCCTGAGCCCCAAATCTATCCACAGCATTCAACAGTTCTCATCTCCCTTATAAGTCCTACGAACTCATCCAAAAAACGAACACATAATCCCATATCAAAACTTGTTCCGTCTCCTTTAATCCCTTTCATTTTTTTCCACTGATTAGTGAATGCATATTGTCCACTGAAACGCAGAAGATAGTCATTACACAAATAGCTGTGAAATACCACCTGACATAAATTCTCTATTCCAGTACCATCGGGTGCCACGAGAGCATATGATAGCGTCTGACATGATCAGAAAGACTGGGGAAGGCAACAGTAAGAAAACACTAGTCTGAGCAGAGGCCTTGTTCTGGGTGGGAGCATGGTTCTCCTATTTATAGTGATGACTGACCGGCCAAAGGTTAGTAGGTTCGCTGCCTCTTCAGTGCATATTCCTATGAACAATCCATAAAGTCGCCTAATGAAGTGTTAGCACCATCGTTTTTAGGTGGGATGCAAACTTTCAAGATTATGACTAATTTTTTCCCTCTTAATGGTACACGTTCTGCCTAAGTAGCCTAGACGCTCCCGTGCGCCCGGGGCGGGTAGGCCTGGCCGAAAATCTCTCCCGCGCGCCTGACCTTGGGTTGCCCCAGCCAGGCTGCGGGCCCGAGACCCCCGGGCCTCCCTGCCCCCCGCGCCGCCCCGATTTGCCCTCAGAGAGGGTATCGATCTTATTTCTGGGTCTACGGCAAACTCCAAGGTCTACAAACGTAGAGGTCAGCTGTGACCCCGGGCCAGGCCGTGAAGGTCCCCAGGACACAGAGCTGCTCTCTCCTCCTAGTAAAGGTGAGAGGCAGCCCAGGCCTCGTGAAAAAACCCAGAACTGGAGTCCCAAAAGGCCACGCTGATCTAGCTACCCTCCCAGTCACCTTGCACTCAGTCCCGAGCTGCCAAAGCCTCCGCCGCCACCACCTCCGCTCTACTTCCGGCCCTGGCTCCGCCCCCACACGCCTACCCGCCATCGCAATGCATTATGGGCCGCCGTTTCAGTCGGTCGACGTTCACCGGACAGGAAGCGTCTCGGAGACAGTCTGCGACCGGACGGGTCTAGGTGAGACAGAAGCCAAACAGGAGGAGGAAGTGGAGGGTAAGTGCTTCCGGGTCCCCTGGCACAGCCTCCGCCATCTTTTCTTCGCCTAATTTGACCCGTTCTTTTTCCCCTCCCTGAAACCTTGCTCTGTACGCATGCGCTCTTTGACTGGCCTTTCCCCTAGTTCAAGCTCCCCTCGGAGTCAGCGTCCTGTTCGTTAGGGTTATCGAAGTGTATAATGGTGCAGGGAAAGTGAGACTGTGTAAAACAAAGCGGATTGGGGCGTTGTGCTTCCTTGTGCCTCGTGAGCCTGCGTTGCCTTGGGCGGTCGTTTTGCGCACCCTGCCGGGAGTTGTAGTCCTGGACCCGAAGGTGCCTGGGAGGCGGGAGGGGGGTTGGGGCTTCTCAGCGCCGATTCCGCGGGAAGGGCCCTGGGGCCTCACACTTCTAGTCGCGGGAGCTGCAGGTCTTACCCGGAGAGACGCTGCACGTGGAGCCCTCGCCGCTGCCGTTCTCAGCCGGCTCTGGAGTGCGGGCGGGGGCGACAGGGCCGATTCCGGAGCGGGTGAGTGCGGCCGCCGGGGAGGAGGGGAGCGCGGGCCCTCGCGGGCCGGCCTCGTTCCGGGGCCTTTTCCCCCACAAGGGCCCCCCCCGCGGCCGCCTCTGTGTTTTGTTTCCGCTGGTCCCCGGCGCTGTGACTCCCATTTCCGTTCGTGGAGACTTGAGGGAGCCGGGTGGGGAGGGGCGGGAGAGGCTGTGCGGGGAGCGAAGGGGAGGGGCGGGGGCCAGCGGCCTGGAGCCCGGGGGGACCGGGCACCGCCGGGACCCGTGCCGGACGGGTCGCCTGTCGCCGCTCCCCCCTTCCCGCGTCCCCTCCTCGCCCGTCCGCACTCCTCAGCAGTCTCAGCCTGCTCAGCTGGGATGTGGTCCTGACGCCCCCGAGATTTTAAGAGCAAAATGCAGACCCTGTCTCATCGCGGGACTCAGCGATTCACTCATTTCAAATCCGCTCTCTTTATAGAACACACACACCAGAATCATTTATCAGCGTATATGGTAGCCATCTGGGTTTGTTTTTTTTGTTTTTAAGCAAGGAAGTAAACCAAGGAGATAACAATGGGTTGTCTACTTGGAAATTTTTTTGTGTACTAGAAGACACGCTGTATGTGCGTGTTTGGATTTAGGGACCCCATTTTGATCAGGTTAGCGGACCGAGAGGACATGCCTAATATTGCATTGCAAGATGATTAGAAATTTAGAAATAAAATTCATTTCATAAGTAGTTTCCACTAATAGCAGTAGGTCTGACTCGTGAGAAGAGCAAAGATTTAGCAGGATTCACTTGAGCGAATTGTAGAACGAGGCGGTGATAACATTTTTCGGTAGTGTTATCTTGAACTTCAGAAGAAACCGCTCAACTCTTTAGCAACTGCTTGAGGGACTAGCCTGTCTCTCAGGGTTCCATCCAGGCTTTCCAAGCTTCTTTATTTTTAGACATACAGTGACGCTGAGTGGACTTCAAGTCAATTTTACCTGAATTGTGTATACAAGATCATCTGTCATGAGGCATGTATAGTAATGAAGTAATTAAATCATGAGCTAGATGTTAGGTTGAAGCAAATCATCAGACCGAGTACTAAATTAAAACTGTTGACTTTAGCCTTCCCTCAACTCTTTATATATAAAACTCCAAACCTACAGAAGAATTGGGGAAAAAATCATGCAGTGAACACGCAGATACCCTTCACCTGAGGGTCCCAACTGTTAATCTTTCACTGTATGTGCTTTCTCTTTTTATATTACATAGATATGTATGCTTTGCTTTTTCTTAACTGCTACCTTTATTTTTGAAAATAAGAATGTCTTTTAATTTCCTCAGACACAGAAAAGCATTTGATAACTTAGGAAAATGTGCAGTTAATCTCGCAGGTACCCCCACACTCCACTTATAATATATTGGGAACAAAATGTTCTAAGCTCTGTAATAATGCTCTCCAATGAAGGACAATTCTCAAATTTATCTGTAGTTTCAAAAGGGAATGTTACACCTGTCTGTATTTTAAAAGACACTAGCCGTTCCCAGAATTTTTCGTTAAATTCAAGTTTAGTTTGTATCCCATCTTGTGAAACATTCCGAACCCCAGGTTGGATTTAATCCAGCAGAACCAGAGTGTCAAAGTATATGAAATTGTTCTGTGCAGTTCTGGCGGGGGCAGCCCTTAGACGGAGAAACTGCAAGTAATTTTCTCTCAGTTTTCCTAAGTATTGACATAGAAGCCTGAGGAATTGGTTTCAGAAAAAGAGATAAGACTCACTCAAAAACTGATATGAAAGATTTGGACTATTTCTCAAATCTCTGTTTTGCTTCTCTGGACTAAGCGTAGAGAACCAGGAGAGAAAGAAAGATTTAAGAGACTGAGCAATATTTTTTGACAGATCATTTAAGAAACTGAGTAATTTTTTTTTTCTCCAAAAGGGCATGGGTTTTTGTTTTGTTTTGTTTTTTCTCTATTTGGCACTTTCTAGGGATTGGTCTATAAATTTTTTGAAAGATCATAGGATAAATTTCTTTGTAGCAACTTCCTATTTTAGTGTTTATGTTAGGGGAGCCCCAGGTGTCCCTGCTGATACGCCATTACGGCCACTTCTCAGCCTCTGGCTACATCATAATGCTTTTTTTTTCTATCTTGCCAAAGTTTCCAGAAAATTTATGTTTTCTAATTTTAAAAAAATTGGTTGTGGAGATGGGAGTGGACCTCTTTATAAGCCCTGAAAATAAGTGATTTTTTTAAAGTGCTATTCTGCTATAAACCTGATTCTCACTTTTTTCTGTAGACAACAGTTTTTTATAATATATCTATTTTGTGTGGACATTATTTCCTTTTAACCAATACTGAAATTCCATAGTGTATACTTTCTCCACATTTTCTTTGATTAATACTTTCTTAAAATAGACACTTGGATTGGCACCAGCTGTCACCAATAAAGCTGCCCTGAACATTGTCAATCAATCCTGTTAACCAATTTGAGAATTTTTCGGGAATGCTTAGTTAGGGATGAAATTGCTGGGTTATAGGTATGAGTATGCTTGATATACTTTTCTCCAGAATGTCTACACCTGTGTGTACACCACATCTACAGAGATAGGGGAATCTTATGTCCCTGCTAACTGCTCTCGTTATTTAATTTTCTGACATTTGCCGCCGCCGCCACCACCTGCCCCCAACACACACATGGTATAAAGTGGTAGTTTCTTGTTTTAAATTGAACTTTTGAATGATTTGAATTTGGGCATTTCTTTGTATCCTGAGTTATTTTGGTTTCCTTTTATGTGAATATCCTTTTCCTATGCTTTAACTACTTTTCTAATTTGTCCCTTTTTTTGGTTATCAAATTCCAGGCCATTGTCTATTCCATCGGCACTTTTGGGTATTGGAAATATCTTTCCATTCTGTAGCCTGTCTGTTGAACATAAATCTTGATTTTTATGTAATCAGATTTTTCTCCTTACGGTTATGTTCTTGGAATTTTATTTAAGAAATCTTTTTCTATCCTGAGACCACAAAAATGTCCCCACCATTTTCTTCTGTTTTATAGTTTTGCCTTGTATGTTTAATCCTTTAAGGCATGTGTAGTTCATTTTATATGGTGTGAAATAGTTCTTATTCATTTATTCAACACATATTGGTGGAGTGCCTGCTGAAGGTAGTACTCTTCAGAGTACTTTGTATATATTTGTGAACACATATTCTTGCCCCGTGAAGCTTATGTTGTCCTTCAAGGTAGATCCCTACTCGGTTTCCACGTGTTTTCTTCAGCCCTCAGGATGAATTCCACAATTTTACACATAGCACCAGTTAAGGAATAGGCTTTATTGGAGAAAAGGAAGGCTTATTAGACCAGCATCAGCAAGAAAAAAAAAAACCCAAAAACAGAGGGTCTTCATTTTTTCATCATCCCCAAAGAATCCTGCTGGAGCCTGCGCATTCTGCTAGATATGCATGTGAACAGAATCTGCGCAGTCGGCTGGATGTGCTTGTGAATGGAGCCTGCGCAGTCTGCTCCATATGCATGCGTCCATCCCAGTGGAGAACCTTACCCTTTTATTGTTCGTCCTTAAAGGGCAAGCCTGAGAGCAACCTTAATTATGTGGGAAAAATTAGATCATTTTGTATCAGGCAGTCTAGATTTGGGTGCCAGCTATTTGTCAGAAAACCAGCTACCCCATAGTTGGAGATATTGAGAACTTAGGAGAGTTATAGCCCTTTCTAAAGTGGGAAGGGAGACTCAGTTTCTTAATGCTAGTGTAACAAATTATGCAAATTTAGTGGCTTAAAAACACCACCGGTTTATTATCTTACAGTTTTGGAGTCAGAAATATGAAGTAGGTCTCTGGGCTAAAATGAGGTGTTGCCAGTGCTGTTTTTCTAGAGCCTTCGAGGGAGAATCCGTTCCTTGTCTAGCTTTCAGAAGCTACCTGCATTCCTTGGCTCATAGCTCCTTTCCTCCATCTTCAAAGCCAGTCACAGCTAACCGGCAGATCTTCACATTGAATCACTCTGGCTCTCTCTTCCAATTTCCTCTTCTACTTTTAAGGACCTTCTACTTTTATTTATTTGTTTGAAGAGATAGGGTCTCGCTGTTGCCCAGGAGGGAGTGCAGTGGCACGATCATCATTCACTGCAGTCTTGACTCCTGGTCTCAAGCGATCTTCTCACTTCAGCCTCCCAAGTAGCTAGGACAACAGTTGCACACCACCATGCCTGGCTAATTTTAAAAATGTTTTTATAGGAGACAGGTTCTTTTTATGTTGCCCAGGCTGGTCTTGAACTCATGGGTTCAAACAGTCCTCTCTCCTCGATCTCCCAGAGTATTAGGATTACAGGCATGAGGCACCGTATCTGGCCCTAGCTGCGTTTTAAAAACGATCACACTCTGGCCGTTGTATTGACTGAGAATAGACTGTGGGGGGACAAGAGTGGACACAGGGACCCCCTTTAGGAGATTGTTGCAGTACTCCAGGTAAGGGGTGGTGGTGGCTGTTGTACTGATATACGCAATACAGAGCCTATATTTGGACAACCATGGTTCATCCCCATCTGGAATGATACCTACTTAGGTTGATACACCAAAACTGTGACATGGAGCCACAGGTGGTTTAGCCTCACCTCTGAATAGCGTTCGTATGAGATGGAGCTCAAAATAAGATTGCTCTATGCAAAGCATTTGAATGCAGTGCCTGATGCTCAGCGAGTAATGGTTATTAATACAAATGAACATTTAAATTCTTCATTTAGTGAAATCTTGTAAGTGGGAGCACAACTCTTTTGTAAATGTCGAAATACCAAATTTAGTGGAGCGTTCCTTTTAAAGATACGCCTCTTTTTAGATGTGGTAGTACGCTTAGAATAACTACTCAGAAGGTGCTGTGGACTGAAAGTGCGTATGGAATTCAAAGACAAATTCATTGACCTACTGCGAGGTAGTTAATAACAGAACCTGGTACTTAACAGTATTAACACCTCAGAAATGTCCACAAAGAAATATCTATGTATATTAGCTATTTGTGTATTCCTTAGCATTTTTAAAATTCTAATGTTTTTGTATCAGTGGTTTTAAGCAATAGATAAAAATTTTACATGGGATAATTAAAAACTGAAGTAGTGGTCTGTTTAAAATAAAACCACCTCTGAAAAAATCATTAAAAATTTTCTACTATGTGTAATCAGGGAAATAATGTGCATATCTGTAATTTGTTACTTTGTTTTGCTGTTTTATAATATTCTTGCATTTATAAGAGACATCATTTGTACCAAATCCTAGCTGATTAATTTGCATATCATTGTATCAATGTGATACTTTGCAGTAAATTCTGCTAAGGTACAACTTTTAGCTGAATAAACATAGTTCATCTCCATGTTAAGCTTCACGTTTGAATCTGTTATTGAGACTGAGTTGCTTTAATATAGTTAACAGACCCTTAACTTAATTTTGAGGTAACTTGTTGATTGCGATTGGTCCCGAAAACATCCCAGTAAATCCAGTAGATTAATGAAGTTGTCATTTCAGGTTAATAAACGCCAGTTTTTAAAAAAAATTAGTTTATAAATGTCATTTGTGGATTTTCTTTATTTTATTTTTCAAACAGGGTCTCTTGTCGCCCATGCTGGAGTGCAGTGGTGCGATCATGGCTCACTGCAGCCTCAGCCTCCTGGGCTCAGGTGATCCTCCCATCTCAGCCTCCGAAGTATTAATAGCTGGGACTACAGGTGCGTGCCACCACGCCCTGCCAATTTTTGTATTTTTAGTAGAGACAGGATTTCGCCAAGTTACCCAGGCTGATTTCAAACTCCTGGGCTCAAGCAATCTGCCTGCCTTGGCCTCCCAAAGTCCTGGGATTAGAGACACGAGCCACCACACCCAGCTGATTTTCTTCTATATGTAAAGACTACTTCCCCCTCTTCTGCTTGCCGTTTGCTTTTTATTTGGATTGGGTCTCTACTTCTTGTGTCATTTTGTTTATGTGGATAGTTTTAAAATATCTTAAAAAGTCACTCTTGCAGGACTGATCCTTTGAAATACTCCAGCCATGACTAAAAGAGAAGCAGAGGAGCTGATAGAAATTGAGATTGATGGAACAGAGAAAGCAGAGTGCACAGAAGAAAGGTTGGTGTTTCTGAATTTATCATTTTTTTTCAAAATATCAATATACCTAATTAAAACCAGGAAACAAGTCATAGTTCTTTTGGACTGTCTTTTTTTAACTGTTCTCAGCATTTTAGGGAATAATGTATTGTTTTATTTCCTCTGACTTAATGTGGTTGTAGCTGAGAGGGAAAGACAGTTTTAAACTAATGGTAGTAAAAGGGTAAATGAAATCAAAAGCAATTGCTTTCAATAGTTTTCTCCTTTGGGGCATTTGATTCTTTATTCTTTTCCTCAGCACTGGTTGCTTTAATTTCAGAAATAGTTTAATTCAACCTGAACTCATTTAACAAATATTTATGAGTAACTGTTGTAAACAACTAATTGACAAGAATATGTGAATAAATAAGATACTAATCTGCCCTTATAAAGGCCACGTTGTATTTGAGGAGACGTACAGGTATATGAGTACTTACGGGACCAGTACTAAGCATAAAGTGTAGTGAAACGTGTTAATTCTTGGAATAATAGTGGAATCATACTTATTTGAAAGGAGGACAGTAGTAATGAGTTCAGAATCCAAGGAGAGAACATGGGTAGAAATAGACATTTGGGAGTCAACAAGAAGACTGAGGAAAGTAGTAGTTAATGGTCCCTATTTTACTCCGTGAAGTAGGAGGTGAGATAATAAGCTGAAAGTAAAAGGGATTGAAAAGTAGTAGAGAATCTCTGTGGAGTAACAAAGGTTTAGAAGTTTCTGCAGTGGAACTGGACAAGATAGTTAAGGTTAAGGAGGATACTGAGTATTGAGAGTACAGTTGAGATTTAAAATCTTAAATTTTTAATAGCGCTTTTCAACTTGTTTATCCCAGTTTTTCCAGCATAAGAAAGAGGGAATGCATGCTTCTGTGGAATTTCGTGTATAGATATTTGTGTAACAAATTACCCCAAAATTCAGAAACTAAAAATGCCTAACATTCAGCCAGATGCAGTGGCTCATGCCTGTAGTCCCAACAATTTGGGAGGCTGAGGTGGGCAGATCACTTGAGCCCAGGAGTTCAAGACCAGCCTGGGCAGCATGGCAAAACCCTGTCTTTACAAAACATACAAAAAAAAAAAAAAATAGCGTGGCCTGGTGACATGTGCCTAAGTCCCAGCTACTCTGGAGGCTGAGGTGAGAGGATTGCTTGAGCCCAGGAGTTCAAGGCTGCAGTGAGCCATGATTGTGCCATCGTTGTGCCATCGCATTCCAGCTTTAGTGACAGGACAAGGTGCGGTCTCAAAAAAAAAAAAAGCCCAACATTTTTTATTGCACATTGTTTCTCAGAGAAACCTGGGAGCAACTTACCTGGGTGGATCTGTCTCGGGTATTTCATGAGTTTGCAATGAAGCTGTCAGCCCAGGCTGCAGTCTTGTAAAGACTTGACTAGGGCTAGGGTGTCTGCGTCCAAAGTCATGCTTGAGACTCTCAGCAAGATGCCTCAATTCCTCATCACATGACTCTCTCTAGGGCTGCTCATGGGATGGCAGCTGGCTTCCCTTGAAGCAAATGGTCTGAGAGACAGAATGGCAAAGTAGAAAGCCCCAGTGTCTTTTTTAAGTAATCTAAGAAGTGACATATCACTTTGTCTTAGTCTTCTGGTCACACAGTCCAACCCTAGTACAGTGCTGGAGGGAACTTTAAAAGGGCATGAATTTAAGAATCATTAGCAGCCCTCTTGGAGCCTAGCATGCATATATTTATACATGCATGCACACAGATGGTCCACAAAGTCTAAAGTATGTACTATCTGACCTTTTGTGGGTAGTCTAGGTTAGGCGACAGATTGGTAATTAATATGTATGACCTATGTGAAGGAGGCAGTAATTGTCGTTCACCTAACGTAGATTTTTGCTGTGCAGGAATTTAGGTCTAGTAGTATGAGATCATCTTTTTTTTTTTTTTTTTTAAGAGAAATTGGTACTTTAGATATTTGAGGTCTTCCAAGGTTTAAATGATAGCAATAAAAACTTTAAAAAAATGTTTAATGTTCAGCTAGTATAAAGTAGTTCTTTAAAAATTTGTTTTAAAAGTGACATTTGAATCTTAAGAGTAATTGTTACAAAAAAAGAAAAAACTGGCCTGACACAGTGGCTCATGCTTGTAATCCCAGCACTTTGGGAGGCCAAGGCAGGTGAATCACGAGGTCAAGAGATCGAGACCATCCTGGCCAACATGCCAGTCTCTACAAAAAATACAAAAATTAGCTAGGCATGGTGGCGCATGCCTGTAGTCCCAGATACTCGGGAGGCTGAGGCAGGAGAATCGCTTGAACTCGGGAGGCGGAGGTTGTAGTGAGCCAAGATCGCACCACTGCACCCCAGCCTAGGAACAGAGCGAGACTCTGTCTCAAAAAAAAAAAAAAAAAACCTACCATGGCTATAGCTGAAGAGTTTGGTAAAAGGCTTACTTAAGGTTTTTTTTTTACCTTAACAAATAACAATAGTAGACTAGTATTTTTAAATAAGCTTGTTTTTAATCATGAGGGTTCTATTTTATAAATTTTAAATGTTTTAAGTCAAGTGCAATGGCACACACCTGTAGTCCCAGCTACTTGGGAGGCTGAGGTGGGAAGATCAGTTGAGCTCAGGAGTTTGAGGCCAGCCTGGTGTGAACATAGGGAGACTCTCTCTAAAATTAAAATATAAATAAATATTTTAGAAAAAAGTTTAAGCTATATACATTCATTGAATATCATGTATGTATCTCATTTTACTTGTAATTTATGTGAAAACTTGACAGATTTTTAATGCATACTGTTTTTGACAATCACAAATAAGATTTAAATCATATTTAAATTAAACATGTTGGAATACTTAATTGAATTCCACATTCACCAATTCAGCAAATATTACTTAGTATTTGTCTATTTGGCCCTATATAAGGATTTGTAAGAGATATGTAGGATTACTTACCAAAGATTTTAACCCTTTTGAATTCAAATTGTGAAATAATATGAAAGAGCACTAAGACAGTTTTTAGGAAGAATATACATTTTTTTTTAAACGTGGAGCTGTCCTGATTATAACCAGTTGTGTTCATATTAAATTAAAGGGAAAGTCTTTTATTTAACTTATTCTATTTTTATATCTTTTTTTTTTTTTATGTGGGGAAGGGAAATTGACTAGTAGAGATGGCATACAGATTTTGAGGAGACAATGTGTCTTCCTTTCTGGGTCTAAAATTCTTCAAAATAACTTGAAAATGTAATGCAAATGCAAACATAATGTATGTGCAATGTTTATATGTGTACACATACACACATATGTATGTACATACATAATGAGGCATATTTACAAGGATGCTTTAAATTTCAAGCTTAGCATTTCTCTGTGAAATTCAGTGTTCATTTTGGCAACACTAGTTGGTGATGAGCCTGCCACAGTATCTATGTAGAAATGACTTTTCAAAGACCAGAAATGTGTTTTCGTTTGGGATTGTGTTTTTAGCATATTGTTGCTTTGAAATCCAGGGTAAAAAATGTAACTGTTAGCACTTACATCTTTAACATTTAGCATTGTAGAACAAACCTACGCGCCAGCTGAATGTGTAAGCCAGGCCATAGACATCAATGAACCAATAGGCAATTTAAAGAAACTGCTAGAACCAAGACTACAGTGTTCTTTGGATGCTCATGAAATTTGTCTGCAAGATATCCAGGTAATTTTTATTTTTGTAAATTTCTATTGCAACATTTTAGTCTGCATAGGAATATTTTTTGTTAGCCTTTTCTTTATAGCTATAGACTTTATCTCTAAGAAGATTTGACCTGTATTACCGTAAAATTTAAGTGTTTAGAAATAAAAAGGTTTTTAAGCAAAGTTTTCTCCATTTAAAATTATATTTTAAATATTTAGTACTAAAACAAATGAAACATTTGTTTTTTACTTTCACAAATATAAAATGAGAAGTTTAAATAAATTAGAATCAAAGCTTAAATATAAGTAGTAACAGTAGGAAGCCCATTGACTTTTGAAGCTGAAGTGTATTTCTAGCCAGCTTTTAACTTCTCAAACGTATCATTTAACTAAATGATTTCTACATTTCCGTTTTACCTTTATTTTCTCTAACAGTAAGTTTTGGATAAGAATTTAAATATCAACTGATAGGTCCTGGAATTTATTGTAAAAGGATTTTACCCATGGTAGTAGTATAATATGTTATGTCTGAAACATATCCCGAGTCATATTTTACAGCACATTTTAAAGATAGGTAGCACTTTTATGTATAAAAGGTAGCAGCCTAAATAGGATTGCCCATACAGTTTTCCATGACCTTCCTTAAACATATGATTAAATACTAGAGTTTTATACTTTTTTCTTTCTTTTTCTTGAAATGGAGTCTCGTTCTGTCACCCAGGCTTTAGTGCAGTCGTGTAGTTTCGGGTCACTGCAACCTCCACCTCCCAGGTTCAAACGATCCTCCTGCCTCAGCCTCCTGAGTAGCTGGGACTACTACAGGCCGATGCTTCCACACCTGGCTAATTTTCGTATTTTTAGTAGACACGGGGCTTTGCTGTGTTGGCCAGGCTGGTCTTGAACTCCTGCTCTCAAGTGATCCGCCTGCCTTGGCCTCCCAAAGTGCTAGGATTACAGGTGTGAGCCAGCGTGCCTGGCTGAGTTTTATACTATTTTTATATTAACTTAGATGAATGTATATTGTTTCATCTTCTGGATCGTTTGATTTATTTTATTCTTTACTGCTTCCCCTGCCTGCCTTGTGATATGGGTATTCTGTATATTACAGAACTTTTTTATTAGTTTTTTAAAAATTCAAATCATCATATGCTGCTACTATTTTTAATAAGATATTGTTGTACAATAAGTTGAAGTGTTTTAACAAAATTTGTGCATTTTATTTGCCTTTTAACCATACTTTAATCTTTTCATTTCAATATAAATCTAGTAATTGGTGGTGGGTAGGGAAGATAGAGTGCCTCTAAAACTAGGGCATGTGGGAAGGTCTAGTAGTGTTACAATTTTAGGATTTAAAGTTTTTTTCTCTTAACAATGAGAGGATGAGTTAGCTTAGTCTTTTTGGAAGACCACCTCCCATTTAATATCTGTTCATGTTAAATGTGAAATTCCTACCAGTTCCACTTCAGCAAATTATTCCTACAGAAATGCTCACTTGGGTAGGTAAAGATATATGCATGAAGATGTTCATGGCTTTGCAAAAACTGAAAACACCTCAAATGTTCCAAAAATGAGATTTGATAAATTAGTTCCATAGAATAGAATTCGAGGTAGCCATTAAAAACTGGTGAACTTGAGCTATATGGGCAAGGTACGTTGAGTGAAAAAAATACTTGCAAAACACTCTAATTCTCTCACGTAATCTTCACATCAGTCTTTGAAATCAGCATATTTTTAGTCACATTCTGCAGATGTAGAAACAGATTTAAAGAGGTTAAATAATTTGCCCAATGTGTGGCTACAAAAGGGTATACTGGAATTTGAACCCAGACCGCTGTGGCTCCAGAACTCTCTTCACTTGTTTGAGGCGAAAAAACAAAAAACTTTTTTAAAGGTTTATAGTGAATATAACTCAGTGTCACTGGACTTTGCCTGGTTTTGCTCATATGTAAAATAAAGGAGAATCTGGACTTGATCTCTTAGTTGTCTTTCAGCTGTAACATTTATTGCTTTCTTTATAACACTTGACCTATCCAAAATGAAAGTATGGCCTGCAGATTACCCAGGCTCTTCCAAGTTCTCAGTAAATATTAGTTGGATAAATGGTAATATTTATAATTCATATTGTCATAGAATTCAGGGCTAGCTTTGGATCTAAGGGCATTTTGCATTACTCCTTGTCCCCCTTTCCTCCTTAAAAAGGATATGAGGACCACACTGACATGTTCTTCATGTCAATGCAAACATACATTTCAATCAGAAGTCTTGCTGCTTATGGTAATGCTGTGGGCTGACTTGAAAGCTGAGGGAACAACGGCTAAGTTGCACTTTTTTGAAGAGTGTTAACACAAGATCAAATACCAGGCTTGAGTTTTGTCCTTGTTCTGGCTTTTAGTGAACTTGCTAATATGTTCAGTACCTGAGAGCTTATACTTTCAGAGTTACATTTGCCATAGCTTCTAATGGATAATACCAGTGTCCACCAGACAAGGAGAAAAAAACTTGACATTAAGACAATTTTTAATGAAATGTGTATTAATGGATGAAACTGTCATATTTAATCTATCTGTCTACAAGGTTACACGGTGTTTTTTTTTTTTTTTTTTTTTTTGGAGATGGAGTCTTGCCGTATTGCCCAGACTGAGTGCAGTGGCGCTCACTGCAACCTCCGCCTACTGGGTCTAAGCAATTTTCATGCCTCAGCCTCCCAAGTAGCTGGGATTACAGGCATGCGCCACCACTCCTGGCTAATTTTGGTATTTGTGTATAGACAGGGTTTCTCCATGTTGCCCAGGCTGGTCTCGAACTTCAGACCTCAGGTGATCCACCTGCCTTGGACTCCCAAAGTGCTGGGATTACAAGTGTGAGCCACCATGCCCAGCCCTACACAGTTTGTCTTCTCCCCTGTTCAAGTTAGATTCATAGTTATTTGTCATGTGTTTGTGCCATGACGACACCATCAGTTGAATTCTTGGGAATGCGAGTAGGACATGCAGCTTTATGACATGCAGACACAGTTATAAATTATGCAAGATGATTATAATGGAAGCCTGTCTTTAAGCTGATGACAGAAAGTGTCTGGAAGTCAGAATTAATGTTTTATCATCAATTTGCCATAGTGTGAAATGCATTCTATAAGGATATATGAAGGAAAAAACACTAATACTGAAATGATATAGAATTAGGATTCAAGATATTCATAGCTAGGTTAGGTAGTAAGGTCATAAGTGCTTTAATTTTATTAACTTTATGATGAGAGATTTAGAGTAAACCCTTATCTTCAATATGTAGCATTGATTACAAGGCAGATATGACAAGAATATGTTAATATATTTAGATAAATTATCATGACTAATTAAACACTTTTACTTATTCATGACAGATATAGCATTACCTTCTACTTTAAATACATTTCAGAATGAATAATTGCCTTTTGGAATTATTTAAAATCCCAAACTAGACTCCAGAGGTAGAGAAAACTGACATGACAAATTTGGTGGTATGCTGTCCTCAATTACTTCCTCAGTGGTGAAAATATTTTAGATTTTGGCAAAGAATTAAATATGACAAGCTAAATAATGTGTTCTTATAATTTAATTAGTATGTTCAGTAATTAAGTTCTGTTTGGTACATCCATTTATTCTAAACCAAAGGCAAGGGACTTAATCTAATGATTGCACTGAAATAATCTTACTCATTTTATCCATGGTTAGCTGGATCCAGAACGAAGTTTATTTGACCAAGGAGTAAAAACAGATGGAACTGTACAGCTTAGTGTACAGGTAATTTCTTACCAAGGTAAGTTACTTTTCATGATAGTTATTTAAAATTTTAGCTCATGTTTTTCTGATACAATTTATAAGTTTTTAGGTGTTTTCGATGGTTGTCTACATTACTTGATATGATATAATAGCCAAATATTCATGCTTTGGGTTTAGTAGTTTTATTTGACAGGGTGAAACAGATAGTATAACACATTCTACTTAGTTCAATCATAAAAGGATATATTATATGGTAGTAAATAGCAGAATCAGAGAGAGTACTGGAAGTCAGCAGGTTGCAGCTGACTTCCTAAGAGTACCTCAGCCACACTGCAGAACTGGACTGCTAAGGAAGCTGCTGCCCTGCCATGATCTGGAAAATACAACACCTGGAAGCTACCATGGTAGCTGTCACTTTAACCATGTTGCCTTTACAGTGATCCACACTAGTCAAAAAAATAGATGTCTGCTGGCTGCGGGGGCTCACGCCTGTAATCCTACCACTTTGGGAGGCTGAGGTGGGCAGATCATTTGAGGTCAAGAGTTTGAGAACAGCCTGGCCAACATGGTGCAACCCCGTCTCTACTAAAAATTCAGAATAAGCTGGGTGTGGTGGCACATGCCTGTAATCCGAGCTACTTGGGAGGCTAAGACAGGAAAATCACTTGAACCCAGGAAGTGGAGGTTGCAGTGAGCAGAGATTGTGTCACTACACTGCATCTTGGGCAACAAGAGGAACTCTGTCTCAATCAATCAATCAATCAATAAAAGAATAGATGTTATCTGCCTCAATGGTCCCCAACCTTTTTTGGCACCAGGGACCAGTTTCACAGAAGACAGTTTTTCCGTGGATTGGGGCAGGGGAATTCAAGCACATTACATTATGGTGTGCTTTGTATCTATTATTACTACATTGTAGTGTATAATGAAATAATTATACAACTCACCATAATGTAGAATCAATGGAAGCCTTGAGTTTGTTTCCCTGCAACTAGACAGTTTCATCTGGAGGTGATGGGAGACAGTGACAGAGTATTAGGCATTAAATTCTCATAAGGAGCACGCAACCTAGATACTTCGCATGTGCAGCTCACAATAGGGTTTGTGCTCCTATGAGAATTTAATGCTACCACTGATCTGACAGGAAGTGAAGCTCAGGCGGTAATGTGAGTGAAAGGGAGCGACTGTAAATACAGATGAAACTTTATCCACTCGCCTGCCAGTCACCTCCTGTTGTGTGGTCTGTGGCCTGGGGTTTGGGGACCTCTGATCTGCCTGCTTGTCTCCTCTTAACCCATTTCCAAATAGAAGGCTTATACCAGTGATTCTAAAGCATTAATCACGCCTGGAACCCTAGCTGCAAAGAAATCCAGCCAGTACAGTTTAGCACAGAGAGAAGAATTTGTAATAGACATAGAGTCATCCAGTCAACCTTATTCATTACAGTATTTTACTAAACTTGTATAAGTACCCAAGTTAGAAAAGAAAATTAGGAAACGGTTTTTGGTAGGTTGAATTTTAGCTTTTTAAAATTTAGAATAATTTCATCTCTGAACATACATTGTTCACAATTATGTTTCACAAACCACATTTTTCTTCAGACTCTGACAATGGTAGTTACGTACTTGTGATCCTTAATTCCCTCAGGACTGATTATTGGGAATAGGAAATAAATTAGTAGTTTTTATCTTTAAAAGCCTAGTGTTCTCTTGATGCAAGTGTGTTTAAGAAGAGTTTGCTTAAAGCCATTAAAGTATGAAATTTAGATGAAGGATTAGGAAATAGATTTTAACAAAAAATATTTTTGATTTTGATTGTTTTTATCATGTATATTTGAAAAGTGATTCTCTTTAAACTACCTGAGAATGATAGTAGTAGTTTCTTGCAATACTGGTTTTCACAGAAGATCGAAGTTGAGTTGTGCTTTTTCTTTAAGCTGTACTTTGATTGAATTTTGATATAGATTGTAATAGATTCAGTAAGAAACAGAAGCAGTTATGTAATATGACAGTGTCTTAGAGCTGTCATTTTAGTCTGAGGTTATTTCATAAAGGGCTAATTCCATTTTGAATAGATAAATAAAAGTATATCTTATAGAGAGTACTGCACACATAATGAAATAACTGCTTTTATGGCATAATTTCTTGGCTTAATTATAATTTAATTAGGTATAATCAAATTATAATTTAATAGGTTTCAATGTGTTTTAAACTATCCAGAATTAAATCAAAATCAGAATTTTGATTTAATTCTGGATAGTTGAGGAGCCTTTGTATTAATAAATTATTTATTTTTATTTTTTATTTTTTTCCATAGGAATTACAGTTCTTAACACCTTTATACTAGGAGCTTAAAATATTCAGGATTTGGGTTTTTCTTCATCTCATTTAAAATGAAATTTAGAATTTAATGGTTAATTTAATTTAGTAAATTTGGCATAATTTTTAACACATCTACTTTGTCCTTTAAAAAGAAAAACTGAGTCAGTAAATAATAATTTTAATTTGCTTAGAAGGATTTTTTAAAATTCCAAGGATAGGTAGCTGCTCATTTATACTCTGCCTAGTCTAATTTTTATTGTTTCATATTGGTAATTTTTATTTTTATTTATTTATTTATTTTATTGTGGTAAGAACTGGTACTTCTTTTTTTCTAATGATGTTTATAGGTAGAGTTTGTGTGTGTGTCTTATTTTTTATAAAATTATTTTAAACTTGTAGAAAAGTTGCAAGACTGGTAAAAGAATTCTTGAATATCCTTCACCCAGATTCCCCAAATGTTAACTTTTACTACATTTGCTTTATTCGATGTAGTTTTTCTCTACCATTTGGGAACATATAAACTAAATTATTTTTTGGTGACTTCTGCGTTTTCATTTAGATTTACAATTTTTTTTAATCCACTGTTCAGGAATTGAACCAAAGTTAAACATCCTTGAAATTGTTAAACCTGCGGACACTGTTGAGGTTGTTATTGATCCAGATGCCCACCATGCTGAATCAGAAGCACATCTTGTTGAAGAAGCTCAAGTGATAACTCTTGATGGCACAAAACACATCACAACCATTTCAGATGAAACTTCAGAACAAGTGACAAGATGGGCTGCTGCACTGGAAGGCTATAGGAAAGAACAAGAACGCCTTGGGATACCCTATGGTAATGAAATGCATAATTCTATATTGGGTAGAATAATAGGAATTAAGCTTGACATAGAAGACACTAGGGTAAGTTATAATCTATTTTACATGTAGAGTTATTAGGATGAATGTTGATTTTCTGTATCTCTCTTTTAATTGTAACGCACATTTAAGCTCATGTGGTGGACAAATTCTGTCCTGCGTGCAGGAAATACAAAGAAGTCTAAAAAATTTCTGCTCTTAGGGTGTTGAGAGTGTAGTTGAAGAGAGAGAAGATAGATGAAAAGAGATAATTGCCATAAAAGGTAACATGTTTTTAAACTGTCAGTAACTCTTGTAGAAGAAGTATGCTATTGGAATCTCAAAGAGATCATAGTTGCCCTGAGGGAAAGCTGAAAAGAGTTTATTATAAATAAGATACCATTGGGCAGAGAAAGACATTTAAGACAGGAAATGTTATGTGCAAAGCTTAGACCTGGGGGTATGCATGAGTAGTGAGAAAATGGAGTGGTTAAGGAGTTACTCTGTAGCATTACAGAACTGTTTTTGATTGATGAAAATGATAATTGAAAAATGAATATGGTGGCAGTATATGGCATAAGTTGGAACAGGTAGAGACTAAGTGAAGGGAAAACAGGAGCATATTATTATAGTTGTGACTGGATGATAATGTCTACATTAGCCCAGACTCCAGATGATTTCTTTGGGAGTAGCAAGGAAAAAGTGGATGAAAACAGTGATAGGACTGAGCAGATTGACAGATTTTATGAGGGTAGAGAGGGAAGATACAAGTATTGATCTAACTTCTCAAGCTTCATCTTGGTGACTAAAACAGTAATACTCTTGATAAAAATTGGTTCCATCATCATTACATATTTAGTGAACACTACCGTACGCCAGGCACCATGTTAAATGCTGGGCTTAATTAAGATGGTGCACTATGAAGAGCATGCTTTCAAAAGCCCAGTTGGGGAAGTAGAGAAGTCTGTTATAGGAAATGTTTTTTTCAAGAGAAGGTGGATAGCACTTGATTTTGATGTGCAAGTTTATATTCAGCTGGAGGTTAGCCAGAAAATGGTTTCAGTTATATAAGATTTGGGCTGGAGACAAAGATGTTATATGAGACTCATTCCCACTGAATTTATATTTGAAGCTATAAAAGTCTACGTAGTCCCTGATGGAAAGCGAGAAATGGAAAAGAACACACAACTAAAGGCATATACTCTAGACCCTTAAAACATTTAGGGTTGGAGAAAAGGGAGACAAGAAATAACTGAAGAGACAGAAAGAAAGTAAGAACTTATATGTATAGTGTCACTGAAATTGAGAGGAGAGTTTGGATGGTCAAGACTCTCAGATGCTGCCGAGAAAGTCAAAGAATGCTGACTGATATCTATTAAATTTGATGATCAGAGGATCATTCTTAAATTTAGACAGAAGTAACTAGAGTTGGCGAGACAAAACAGAATTATAAGAAATAGATATCTTAGAAATGGGGGCAGATGAGGAAGAATGCTGGGGTAACAAATAAATAATACTGATCTTCCAAGAGTTGGTGGGGACCTGAGTGTATTTGTAAATGAAACAGTATTGTCGGGTTTTTGTCCTTTTTTTATTTTTTATTTTTAGAGACAAGGTTGTACCTGGGGAGCAGGGCTGATGACAAAGGCTGTATTGTAGAACCACTGTTTTCCCTAGGACATTTTTTTCTTTCTTTAAACCAAACCTAAAAGATACACAGTAAATGAGAGAGCTTACCCACGGAACTGAAAGAGAGCTATGGAACCAGACAGCTAATGTAGAATTTCAGTCTGTCCCTCCGCTGCCCAGTACTGTAGCCACTAATCACACGTGAGCACTTGAAGTGTCTCTGGTCAAAATTAAGATGGGTTGTAAATGTAAAAATACCCATTAAAAGAAAAAGTATAAAATCTTTTCTAATTTTTTATATTAATTACCAGTTGAAATAACATTTGGAACATTAAGTTAAAATAAATTCATTATTAAGATGTATTTGACCAACTTTTTAAATGTAACTATTAGAAAATTTAAAATTACATAATGGTCTGCATTGTATTTCTGTTGGACAGCCCTGATCTTGATAATTGTAGCCTTCAGTTCTGGATGTTCTTACTGCATTATTTTGATAAATACCTGTGTTCTTTTTGCTGGAACTCCTGTTGAATCTCTTGAGTTGATCTGCTGCATCTTTTTTCTTGTTTATTTTTCATCTTACCTATCTGCACTACTTTCTGCCAGATTTTCTTGTGTTTTTAATATAACCTATCTGATTTTTAATTTACAAGGGCTCTTCATTTTTGTTTGTTCCTTTCTGTAGCATTCTGATCTTATATTGCCAATATCGTGTTTTCTCCTACTTCTCTGAGTATATTGATTATAGTTTTTTTTAACTTTTAAAAAGCTTTACCATGGTATATCTGTTTCTTGTGGATACTGTTTTTCTTGTGGTTTTTGTTTGTGTTGTTTTTAACCTTTCCCAAATATCTAATTATTTTTGCCCATCTTTTCATATTTAAGAATTAATCACTTTAGGCCAGGCGCAGTAGCTCATGCCTGTAATCCCAGCACTTTGGGAGGCTGAGGCAGGTGGGTCACTTGAGGCCAGGAGTTTGAGACCAGCCTGGCTAACATGGTAAAACCTGTTTCTACTAAAAACACAAAAATTAGCTGGGCGTGGTGGTACATGCCTGTAATCCCAGCTACTTGGGAGGCTGACGCACAAGAATCTCTTGAACCTGGGAGGCGGACGTTGCAGTGAGCCGAAATTGCACCAGTGCACTCCAGCCTGGGCAACAAAGTGAGACTCCATCTCAAAAGAAAAAAAATAAGAGTAAATAACTTTAAAGCTAATTAATGCGAAGTTCTGAAGGATTTGATAACTATATGCTGATAAAACGAGGCATTGACTATTTCATTAAAAGAATTTCAGGCCAGGTGTGTTGGCTCATGCCTATAATCCCAGCACGTTGGGAGGCTGAGGTGAGAGGGTTTCTTGAGGCCAGGAGTTTGAGACCAGCCTGGGCTATATAGCCAGACTGTCTCCAAAAAAGAGAAAAAAGAAAAAAGAGCTGGGCATAGTGGCATACACCAATATCCTAGGAGGCTAAGCTGGGAAAATTGCTTGAGCTCTGGAGTTTGAGGCTATAGAGAGCTTTGATGGCACCACTATACTCCAGCCTGGGTGGCAAAGCAAGACTGTCTTAAAAAAAAAAAAAAAAAAAAAAAAAAGGGCAAAGAAAAGAGTTTCAAACGTGTCAATATTTATAGATCTTTTTGCAGATACCTGTCAGCAGTAGAAGATAGGGGTGAGCATTTGGGGTAGGTGTGTATGTGAATACTGTGTTGTGGAACTGGAAAAGGAAGTAGAGCAGGGAGGAGGTAGAGAAGGTGGAGACTGTCTCACTCTTCAGTTTATAGGCTTTTATTACTGGGAATTGTTCTCTCGGTGTCTGTTCGTGTCTCTCCCCATCTATTAATAAGTGTTTTCCCGGTGTCCACATGTGTGGGGTGCACTCATTTAACTGGCCCCCCAAATGAAAGAGAGACCCTGGAGGTTCTAACCACACCATCTACTTTAAATCAGTCTCCTTATTTTCAGCTTTAAGCCTCTGCTGCTACTCAGAACCACCATGACTTGAACCAGTGAAGGGGGTTCTGCAGGCAGGAATTCTCTCACTTCTTACTGGCATCCTCCTTGGCAAACATTTTAGGTCATAGTTTTCCCCTCCTCTGCCAAATCGATTACCACTCTGCTTATTGTCTTCAAAACATTAGATTAAATCTTTCATCCATGCCTGTCACTTTGTACTCATGTTCCTGTGATTTTGCATCTTTTAAAAATTCCTTTACTCTTGTTTTACTAGAGTCTTAGAGAAAGGAGGCAGAACATGGGTGGACAATTAGTTATGTTAAACCAGAAGTCCTGATATTTGAGAAAACAAATCAGACAAATTATATTTTTCCCTGAGTTTTTTTTATTTTTAAATTTTTATGTGAAATTAGCTTTCTTTTTCTTTTAAAAGAGGTGTGTTTCAGGATAGCTTTTCTATTTAACTCTGCTTCTGTTGTTTTCAAGTAGTATAGTACTCACAGATAAGGCAACTTTCTTTTTCAGTTCTTGTCGACTTTTACCTGGGCCTTCTCCTCTTTCCTTTTCCTTGGCGTCCCTCTGCTGCTCACTTCTAGTTCCACTCTGCCAGTTTCTCCTTACTGTGGGCCATTCTCCTGAAAGTGGTTCTTGGCTCAGTTTGACAAACACCCAGGTGCTACATTGCTTCAGCCCTTTAAATCTTAACACACACTGCGGCTATTGGATTGGGCGAAACTGCTTTTTAGCGTTGCTTTCATCTTGTCCTGTTGTACTTTGAATGCATGCTTCTTGGCTGCGCTCAGGTTTTCCTATGATCAGAGTGGGTCACACTTCCCTTGCTTCCCTTTGCTGTCTCCTGCACACAAGCTAAGACCATGAAGGTCTTATAGCTGTTACTGCTTTGTCTTTACCCTCTTGTATCTTGAGGTCCATGAAGATATCTTGTCACCTGGTTTTATGTAAATGTTCGTGGGTTTTTGGTTTTGTTCTCCAGTCACTTTTTTATGTTTATGTGTACAATTCAGAAAAATTAAAAAACTTTGCCACCATCTTCCTAGAATCCTCACTTAACAACTTTATGGAAAAATTTTAAAATATATATTCTGTGGCTATTAATCCTATATTCTTAGAATGCTTGCTTTTGCCTTTTGAGGCTAGGGCACCTCTGTTCCTTTAGTCTCAAATGGAATAGTTTCAGTTTCAATAGCACTTTGCCTCTTTGAAGAACTTTTATAAAATTCTTATGTTTGATTTATTTTCACTATAATTTGCCCTCGATACCTAAATGTTATTTTTTTTCTACTTTTCTTATTGAATAGCATTTATTTATTGGGTATATAACCAATATTATTTGAATAGATCATCTTCTTAAAGCGGGAGTACCAGAACCAAAACTAATTTAGCTAATATGTATTAAACTTACACAGATAGAATGCTCTATTAGGTGCGGGTGATACAGCAATGTAATATTTATAGATATTGGCCATTTTTTTTATTTATGAATTCAATTAGGTAGTAAATGATAGGGACAAGGAAAATTATTTGGATATACTCTTTAAGATTAAACAAGTGTATGAGCAAGGCACTGTTAGGTTCTAAAGATAGAATGGTTTACAAGACACATTTCTTGTATTTCTTAATGTGTTGTGAGGGGACAGCTGAGTAAAACAGGCAATTACCATGTTTATTTATTTATTGGAAATGCATCATAAGGGTAAATGCAGGAGCAGCCAACTTTTTACAGGAAGGAAAAGGGAGGAAAAAGGATATGGTTCATAGTTTGGAGAATAAAGCTAGCTTCTTAGAATCCCCTTTTGATTTTTTTTCAATGCAACTGCAAATTTTTTTAAACTTGGATAATTTACTTTATTCTCTCCAGAATAATCTCATATTTTATTCTTTCATTTGGCCCACTGGAGAGCAGTTTTGCATTTTGTTTTTCTTGATACAGTTCCAACTGAGGTTGAACCAAGTGACTGCATCAGAAATTTAGATTAAGAAATTGGGAAGGAGCTGAGGAAAAAATTACAGCATAATTTTCTTTTTTTTTTTTTTTTCCTTCATATAGTAAGTTTACCTCATATACTTGGGGAAAGAAAACATCTGTGTGTATGTGTGTGTATTGAGAAGTTAACTGTAAATTTACACAGTATCTAAAATGGAACTAGGCTAAAGTGAATATTTTTCTTTCTAGATCCCATACAGTGGTCCACAGACCAAGTCCTGCATTGGGTGGTTTGGGTAATGAAGGAATTCAGCATGACCGATATAGACCTCACCACACTCAACATTTCAGGGAGAGAATTATGTAGTCTCAACCAAGAAGATTTTTTTCAGCGGGTTCCTCGGGGAGAAATTCTCTGGAGTCATCTGGAACTTCTCCGAAAATGTATGAAATTACAGTTATTTCTTTACATTGTAATTTAAGCTTAATTTTATTTCCTTGTAACTTTGCTTTCATCTTAATTGTTTATTGATAATGATAAGTAATAAGCAATAATAATTAACATTTATTTACTGTATAATGCTATGCTGAAAGCTCTATATGTTCTTTAATTCCTATAGTAACACCACAAGTCATTACTTTGCTTATTTTTTAGATAGGAAAGTGAGGCTTTGAGAGCCCCATAAAGTCACAGCTAGGAAGTGGCAGAGCCAGGATTCAAGCCCAGGCTAACATTAGAATCCAAGTTCTTAAATCAGATGCTGTGCCCTACACTTAGCCCTCTTCATATATTCCATTTGTTGCCTTCTGTTTGATCAGCTCTTACATTTACTGCTCATCTAGAAACGGAAGAGATCATTTGTTTACAGGTGGCTTCCTACCCGTTCTCTTCATTATTGATGAGATTACATCTTTTTTGAAGTCTTTACTATTAATTGAATAGAGTCTTAAGAGGGAATGAAGTGTATGCAGCCACCTTTTGGAATTGGAAGCCATTGGTTATAAGTTTTTCCACTTATAACTTGTAAGGCTTCAGACATTATTATGATTAAGTGACCATATAAAGAAATTGTATGAGGCAGGCAGATCACTTGAGGTTAGAAGTTCGAGACCAGCCTGGCCAACGTGGTGAAACCCCATCTCCACTAAAAATACAAAAAATAGGTGGACAAGGTGGTGCGTGCCTGTAGTCCTACCTACTTGGGAGGTTGAGGCGAGAGGATAGCCTGAACCTGAAAGGCGGAGGTTGCAGTGAGCTGAGACTGCGCCACTACACTCCAGCATGGTGACAGAGCAAGAGTCTCAATTGGAAAAAAAAGAGAGAGAGAAGTTTGGAAACTACTTGGCTGTCCAAGAAAACAAGGCACAAATGTAAATTATTTTTGCTTGAATTTTAATCCATCTTATATTTCTGTCACTGTTAAGACACCGAAAGCAACCCATTCCTTGACAGTTTTGCATATCAGAAATGCTAGCCAGACCCACATATTTTTCAGAACACATGACTACAACATACTCTGACTTTGCTTTTATATCAGTTATGGATGAAAATGTTAATGATAGCATTTTGTTTTATTATATACCCAATAAGGAGAGAGCTCTGGTGGAGGGATTTTTCCACCGTAATTCAATGCTTGCAGTTTTCATTCAAGGTGCTTTCTCTGGCCAGGTGCAGTGGCTCACTCCTGTAACCCCAGCACTTTGGGAGTCTGGGGTGGGCAGATCACTTGAGATCAGGAGTTGAAAGTGCTTTCTCTGCTGGTGAATAAGAAATGAGCTCTGGAGAGAGGCATTTCTTAATTGTTTATAATTTTATTCTTGTAAGGATTCTCCCAGATGTTTTTTTTAAGTATCTATGATACTAAAAGACTTAGTACATTCATTGTATTTGCAGCATTTATTTCCAATTTCCATTCTTACTAGATAAGTAAGTTGAATGTCCTGGTTGAAGCTTTGTCCTTGGTTTCACAGATTTCCTTCCCTGCAGAGGTTTTGAAATGAATAAGGTAGATTCTGAATTGTGAAACATGTGAGTCATGTTTATTGAAACACTTTCTTATAAGAAATCTCAAGAACACAACAAAGATAGTGCATAGATGGTAGTTTCATTTTTCCCAAATCCACGTTTTTTCCAGTCTTTCCCAGGTCAGCTGTTTGTTGTGGCTGTCTCTTTCTGGTTCTCTTATTGCTTCTCAAACTTTAAAGCTTATTCATAGGCTTTTCCCAGAACAGAAGTCAAAGGTGTCTTGTGTATCTTTCCATTTCCATGCGGTTGAATGAGTCTTCCTCAGAAAAGCTCTGCTCTGGAACCATTGCTTTGTCTTTTAAAGCAACAAAGTCCCACAGCCTAGATGAGTGTCTCACGGAATTTCTTGGTGATCCAGCCATGGTTCTTCACTCTGCCGGGGTAGGGAAATCCCATCTGCCTTGGAAATCTAGTGCTCAGTTCAGAATTGGGAGATGGGCAGGATGATGTGTAAGGGTATTTCTAACAGACTTTCTAGAATTCACAAGTCTTACTTCTCAGAACAGGGTTTTTTGAGCTCAGTGTAGTTAGTACTCTGGTCCCTTCTGTAGAGAGAAGTCTGCAGCCTATCTGCAAAAGGCACTGATTCTGGGACAGAACTGTTAATAACCCAGCCTCTATTATCCATCCTCAGTGATCTCTCAAGAAGCAGCAGTACTGAAGAGGTAGGGCTCCTTCTTCAGATATTTGTATGAGATTATTCACCTGAGCCACCACCTGCCTGCAGTCCCCCCTATGTTGAAACTACATCCAAGTCCTACTATACATGGGAGGATAATTAGGAAATGTCCCAGTACTACCAGTTCCATGATGTCCTTCTCGGTGTTAATCTCTGTCTTCTGTCACCAAAGGCAAAGGAAGTTCTCAGTTTGCTAAGGGTTTTATTTAGGAAAAATAATTGTTTTATTCCTGTAGTGTCTAATGTTTCTTCATAAAATGGCTCCATATCCCCCAGGGCTTTGCCTCTCAAGACTGCTTACTTTGTATGTAGCAAGGATTTGGGGGTTTCAGGGAGGAATGTGATATTCAGAGTGCCTGTACTTTGAAGAGATTGGTCTTGGACCAGTCTTTCAAAAACTTTTTTTTTTTCCCCCTGTGGTCTGCCTTCTGTCTTGAGAGTTTCCAGGAAACAGACCAAACTCCAATCTGAGAATTAGGACTTAGAAGGTGATTTTACAAGTTGATTATGCCTGCGCTGTGTGATGGTGATGCTTTCGTTTGCCTCTTTTGAGGCTAGGTTCCTTTAGTCTCAAATAGTTCCTCTTTGAGGAACTTTTATAAAATTCTGAGGAAAATTTACTACAAACATAAAGTACATATTTTTTTTATCAAGAGAGACCACAGTTCTGGAGGAGAATGCTCAGAACTAGGAGTCTGGATAAAACAGTGAGGTTGTCAGTTGACTGAAAAAGTAACTGTTTTGTGCACTGTGCTTTTTAAAAACATGTTTCTTTAATCCTCACAATAACCTCATGAGGCAGTAAGTATAGGGTCTAATTTAAACTTGAAGAAGTTAATGTTGAAAGAGGTTGGTAATTTTACCAAAGTCATATAGTCAGTAAGAGCTAAGAACTGAATCCAGATCTGTCTGAAGCCAGTCCCATATAATTGTTAAGTCCTCAGTCTTCAGACCCTCAAAGCTCCCATCTGATAGGATTCTGACCTCTTTTTACTTCCCCAACCTTTTCCAGCTCTGCGTGTCTGGAACTGGATCCTGGCAAGGCACCCTTAGGCGGAGTCTTCTTGGGAGCCCAGGCCTCAGTACCCAGAATGATTGCTGGAGGGTATAGTTTCAATTTCAAGAGAGAGGCATGCAATTTGTGATGGGCACAAAGTAGGCTGAAGTAATAGAGACTGGGATGTGCAATTCTTGTGAGAGGTAAAGAATAACATCTAAGTAGGGAATAACAACAGATAAGTAATGAATGGTTCTGTAAAGCCTTATCTCAGGACCTTTATAGTATTTTTATTTTGGGAACTATATTTTTAAATGTGAAATTATTTAGTTTAATTGAGACATTTAGGACTGCTACAATTGTGTTGAAAATTTGCTGTCTTTGAGTAGAAGCATTATAAAGCTTAAGCAGCTTTAGTCAAAAGTGGATGTTATAACAGATAATGGGAAGGAGGCCTTTTTGGTGGAGATACGTACCTAAATAATTTAATTTTGGTGTATGTTTTATCTTTGATCTGATCTTGAAGATTTCCATATTTTTACATGGCTTTATGTGGATTTCAATACAAATGTTTACATTTAGAAAACCATAGTTCTCTGCAGAACTTTACTGAACACCTAAAAGACATTGGAGATTTTCCCTGTGTTATTTCTCTTAAGGTATCTTTTCCTTTTAAAGTGACTATCAAATATTTTTAAGGTTTTTATGCCAGTAAGTTTCAGTTCAGTGTTTTGGTTTTAATTGTGGAGTTCTTTTTAAAAGAACCATGTTTATTAAGTTGAGTTTTATTGGATTGGGGTTTTTATATTTTTGGTTTTAAATAAAAACAAAAAATTTTTGTTTTTTTCAGATGTATTGGCAAGTCAAGAACAACAGATGAATGAAATAGTTACAATTGATCAACGTGAGTATTTGTACCTATATTTGCCCTTTTATTAATAAGAAATGTTTATTTGATACTGCAAGGTAATAAAAGAAAATTATTTAAGAAAAATTTTTTTCTACACACAAAATATCTTTTGTTCTGTGGAATGAAAGCTCGACACAAGTGCTTTATAAGATCCACTCATGTGTTTTTAAATGATACGATTAACATAACAGCTTGATTTGTATCTCAGTTCACCAAAATTTGTTAGGACATCATTTGTTTCATCTTTACTGACTGTTAATTACCAAGTTGTAAGAACAATTCTAACCACATTCATACCTGACAGAACTTTCATGCCTGATAATAACTGGATATTAGGTAGCATCCAATTGAAATATCAGTATAGGTTGGATACAGCAGAGAAAATATTCAAGTGTCCAAAACAAACTTGAGGAGTTACACTGGGTTTGAAATGAAGAAAAAAGGCCAAGTTAAAATAGGAAAACAAATAGTTTTCATTTGGTGGGAGTTGCAATCAAAATATACAGTTGTATACATTCTAATGGATCATCTGTCCCATGTGGCATTTTCCAAGGCTTGAAGAGTCTACCAGGCCAAACCCTTCGCCGCTTCCACTACTTTTGCTTGGCTTTTCCCCTTTCTTTTCTCTCGCTTTGCCTTCAGCTTTATTCTTTACCTTTGATTCATCTATATTGGGTACTGTACTTGCTAGAAGTACAGTCTAGAAGAGTCTTTTTGTTTCTCTTAATATCCATCTCCATTTTCATGTCATCTTTTCCATCTTTTACCTCATGTTGCATTTTCTCTTGGCATGTTTGGGTTTGGGTACCACAACAGTTGCTATCTCTTAAACATCTTTCATTAAAACATTACTGTCTAGTTTGAGAATACTTTTAAGCCTGCTGAGCTCTTTTGGGGCATTTTTTCCCCCCTTTTCAGCATGCATCTTTCTTTTCCGCTTATGCCATAAGCTTTTAGCTATGTTTTACCTGAGGTACGAACACACACGTCACAAGATCATCCCAACCAGCTAAAATTTTTAATGAGGAATTTGAGATACACAAAGAAAGTATAACTAACACCTGTGTACATCATAAGAAATAAAATTTTTTACACCAAGTATACCTGTTGTAGGTTTCATTTTCCTCTCTCCTACCAGAGAACTATCTTGAATTTTATGTTTATTACTGTCTGCATATTTTATATTTTTACCAACTATGTAATCGTAAACACTGTATAGCATTGTTTTCCACATGTTTAAACATTGTTTGTAAAATAATACATTGTACATATTATTTTATAACTTATCATTTGAGAATTACTCATGTTGATACTTGCAGCTGTTTCATTCATTTTCACTGCTGTATTTTTTAAATGCTGTGAAAACATCATTGAATGAATATTTGTAAGAACATGTGTGAGATGTTCGTGTCATAGGGTTTCTATCCTTTCAGCCTTACTCCAGATATTGCCAGATTCTCAAACTGGTGGTGTGAATTCTCATTTGTCCACATTTAGTACAATATATTTGACAAACCATTTTTATGAACAAATGTTTTAAAAACAAACATGTTTAAATACTCTCTTTGTCTAATGTGTATGCATCACTAAGTTATTTCCAAACAAGAATACTAGCTCTTACTAAGATGCACAAACTATAATGCAAGCATTATACTGAACTTTTTTGTTATTTTGTTTGAAATTGTGGATTGAGGCTTTCTGTAGTGAAGTACTTTCTTGGGGTAATTCATAGGACATTAGTTAAAGTGATAATGTCTTTCAGTAATTTTTTTTTTTCCTGCTTGTATTGGAAGAAAAAAAATTTCTCCTTGTCTGTCTTTGCAGCTGTGCAAATTATTCCAGCATCAGTGCAATCTGCTACACCTACTACCATTAAAGTTATAAATAGTAGTGCGAAGGCAGCCAAAGTACAAAGAGCGCCGAGGATTTCAGGAGAAGATAGAAGCTCACCTGGGAACAGAACAGGTATTTTTGTATTTTCTTGTATTTATAAAATATATCTATCTAATTAGGTATATTTTGTTGTATTTTACTGTATGAAAAATGTGAATTTGGACTATCCCTCTGGCAGTTTTTAGACAGCATTTCTAGAAAAACAAAAATTGTTTTTGCCATGGCTGAGATTTAAACCACGGGACCAGTTTGTTATCTTTGCCTTGGGCTAATCTGTAACACTATAGCTAATGCTTTGTTCCTCTTACCAATTTAGGAAACAATGGCCAAATCCAACTATGGCAGTTTTTGCTAGAACTTCTTACTGATAAGGACGCTCGAGACTGCATTTCTTGGGTTGGTGATGAAGGTGAATTTAAGCTAAATCAGCCTGAACTGGTTGCACAGAAATGGGGACAGCGTAAAAATAAGCCTACGATGAACTATGAGAAACTCAGTCGTGCATTAAGGTAAGCCTTTATTACTTTTTTTTCTGTTATCAAAAATAGAAACTTTCTAAAAAATAGTTTCTTATTCTAGATGTAATAAGCATTGTTATGTAATGATATTAAAAACTTGTTTATGTTTTTTCTTTACATATTAAAAAACCTTTTTAAAAAGATCTTAATAATTTCGAGGTACAGTTTTTTTTTACAAAATTACTCTAAGATTGTTTGTTTTTATCTGATTTGAAAGCTATAATACTCTGTCCAGAAAAAAATGTTTAATTTTTGAGGTTTTTATTATTTGCCTAGATGAATTGAGTGTTAGTTTTTAATGAGTAAGCAGAAACTGTCCTCTGTTTTTACAATTACAAGCAGAATATTGACCCATTTTCTACACAATCTGCCTAAATCTGGATATCCAATCTTTACATTGATACAAACTCTCCATAAGTAGTATAAGGTTTTTTGACAGAAATTACTATCAGAAATTATGCCTACTACAGTGATGGAAATTCAACAGGTACATTTAAGTATCTGAGAAGAAGGATATATAAGAATATCACGGAATTATGTCTGATTTTTTGGGAGATTGAATATGGTAAAATAGTTCTGCAATTCACGAGTTTTTCTAAATAGCATGCTTTTACTGCTTCTTCATGTTTCACTTGGCCGTTTTCACACTGAAAGATTATAATTTAGCTCACACACACACACTCTCCCTTCCCCTTTCCATCCCCTCATCTCAGTATCCCAATATAATTATATGGAAATTTTGGTTCAGCGAGTATTCATTGTTACAGTATTACAGCCATGTAACTATTATTACATAGTTGGCTGTGATTATTTTTCTTTTCCTGAATGACCCATTGTTTCTCAGAGTTCATGAGTAACTAAAATGTTTAGTTTTCAAAATGCTTATCCTTTACCATTCAGTCTCAAACACATTGCCAACTGTCTAAAGATTCTTCGTGTATAATCATAATTAAAGCTGCCATTTTTGAGAGTTGATACAGATTGTATACATACAAGTCCCCTCAAAATTACAGGTAAATTGTTAGAGTTAATAATTAAGATGTCAGTTCCCCCCCAGATTGATCTAAGTTTCAGTGCAGCAACTTAGTTTAATTTGAAAAATCAAACTAAGTTTTTCATAGAACTTGAGAAGATAATTGTAAAATTTACATGGGACTATAAAGTACCATGGTAGTCAGGACACCTGAAGATTAGCAAAGTGGAAAGACTTGTCCCACAGGATATTGAGACTGACTCTAAAGTTACAGTAATAAGACAGTTATGCTATTTGCTCAAGACAAATAGGCCATACAGTAGAATAGGGAGCCAAAATAGAACCAGGAATATGTAAGCATTTGATTTAAAGAAATGGCAGTGGGGAGAAAACATATGAGGAAACGACCTGCTTTTCAATAATCAGTGCTGGGATAATTTACTCTCCATCTCAGGGGAAAAGTAAAAGCTGACCTCTTGCTTATGCCGTACCAAAAATCAATTCCACGTAGCTTGTAGCTCTACATGTGAAAAGTAAAATAGAAAAGGATCTAGAAATACTTTCATAACTTCTGGTGGTAGGGAGACATTTAAACAGAATCAAAAGGACTAATTCTAAAGGGAAAGATCAATAAATTGGACTATATTTAAATTAGGAATTTCTGTTCGTTGAAAGCCTTATTAAGAGAGCCACACATGTCGGACAGAAGTATCTAGAATATCTAACCAATTCTTACAAATCAATTTTTTAATGGGCAAGAGACTTGAATAGACACCTCAGGCTAGAGATTATCCAAATGGCCAATGAATATATGCAAAGGTGTACGGCCTCATTAGTATTCAGAGTAATGCAATTGAAAACCATAATTAAATGGTACAACTCACCCCCTAGAGTGGCTACAATTTAAAAGATTGCCAGAACTAAGCTCTGTTGAGGATATGGAGCAATGGGAATGCTTCTACCCTTTTGATAGGAATGTAAATTGTAACAGTTGCTCCCCTAAGCAACTGTTTCATACATATCAAACAGAGATGTACTTCTGTGCCCATACACATGTTCATAGCAGATTATTTATAACATCCAAACCCCAGAAACCACCAGATATCTATCAACAGTAGAGTGAATGAATCATTTATGGTATATTCATACAAGAATACCTCGCATTCTTGAAAACTAAGCTCCTGCTACAAACAATGACCAGTGAACCTCACAAACATAATGTTCAGTGACAGAATCCAGACCCAAAAGACCAAATTCTGTATGATTACATTTATTTAGTAAAGTTCAAAAAACAGGAAAATTAAATTTCAGTATTTAGGGATGCATGTTTGGGTGATAAAAATATAAAGAAAAAGCAGTCAAATTACTATCATGATACAGGCTTGTGTTTACCTTTTAGAGCCAGGATTTGGGGAGTGATTGGGAGGGGACATAAAGGGGATTCTAGATGCTGGCAGTGTTCTGTTTCTTGACCTGAGTGATACTTAACAGGTGAATGAATGTTCACTTTGTAATAAATGACTGAACTGTTCACTTCTGTGTCCTTTTGTTTGTGTGATATATTTGCAATTAAAAAGTTTAAAAAAATACAAGTTTAAAAAAAAAGAGGGAAGAAAAATCATATCCATGAAATACAGGTATTGTGTATCTTTCATTTTAGGGAGGCAACAAGTGGAATAAATGCTACTATATACAGTTGTGTGATGCATCTACTAGATCAAAAGAAGTATTCAGTAAAATTCAAATTTGTGTGTGTATATTCTTTTTTATCACCTCTTACCAAGAAATATGATTATGCCAACTCCATTTTCCTCCTAGAATTATAAAACCTCTTTCCTTTTCCATTTTCCTTTTTTCCCCCACGTATAGTCTTACATATTAATGTAGAAATTTTTTAAAGCAATTGATATGCCTATAGCATTTTTAACTGGATGGCAAGGAATTGTTGGTTTATGAGCTGAAATCCAAATTCTGTACTAATGTAATTGACATAAATGGAAACTACAAGACTGCCCAATGTGTTATATCTCTTACTGGGAAATCAAACATAACTATTTTTCTTTTGCTATTCTGGAATTAGGGAAAGATGACAATTTCCTGTATATAGGTCAGTCCTTTTATTAATAGACTCTTGATTAAGCCAAGTGACTTTTATCCTGCTAAATGTGACAGTTTATATCTGGTACTTTTGCAAATAGTTGTTTCTTTTATAATAGCCCTTTGTCAGTGGGCAGTGCAATTTTAAAATAAGGGCTTTGCAATCTGCCAGTCATGGAAAGAGCTTGACTTGCCTCTTTTTCCTGTTGTTGGAATTAGCAATACATAGTGTGTGTTTAAATAAAGTCTGTTTTCCAGAGGAAACATAAATCCAGTTCCGTTTGCATCTCTATAGAATGCAGCAGTAAACTAGATTTCTAGAATGATTGCCGGAACTCTGCTTGTGTACGTTTAGAAACATTGTCTCTTTGCAATGTCCTTTACCTGTTTTTCTGTATCCTCTGTTTCTTTTAGACCTTCTCCTTAGACTTAAAGCTCCCTATTGGGCTTGGATAATTTATCTGAAATTTGGAAAGCGTTTACATAGTGAAATAATAAAGATGAAGACATGACTTCATCATATAGGATTCTTTACAAGACAGAAAAGAAGTGGAATATATGTATTAATTTTTTTGATATTATCGATTTTTATTAACATAGCTTATATTTTGTAGAGGGCTGTGTGCCAGTCATTGTATACTAAGCACTTTACAAAGATTATCCCTTTAATCCTCAACAATGATATGAGGGTATAAGCACTGTTAACCTCACTTTATAGATGAGGAATAAAAGCTTTGAGAAAATATGACTCCTGTGGTCTCAAAAATGTTAGGTTTTGAATCTTGGCTTTCTGACTCCAAAGCTCTTGTTCTGAGGCAGTAGAACTGCTCTCAAGGTTTTTTGTTTTGTTTAATAATTATTTTTAAATCAATGTTTTATTCTAATTGTTGAAAATATGTTTTGAAAGTTTAATGTATAGAGTTTTGGAGTAGTGAGCATTGAAATTTTAGTAAATAATGTTGGGATGTTTCATTTGATAGTAGCATTAAATATTCTACATAGCTTCAATATTAATTGCTATTGTGGCGGATGCAGTACTGTACTAGGCTTCTGCTTATGGAATAGTCTGTAAATTATTGTAAGAAGTCTCATTGGCTCACGCCTGTAATCCCAGCACTTTGGGAGGCCGAGGTGGGCGGATCACGAGGTCAGGAGATCGAGACCATCCTGGCTAACACGGTGAAACCCCGTCTCTACTAAAAATACGAAAAATTAGCCGGGCATGGTGGCGGGCGCCTGTAGTCCCAGCTACTCGGGAGGCTGAGGCAGGAGAATGGCGTGAACCCGGGAGGCGGAGCTTGCAGTGAGCCGAGATCGCGCCACTGCACTCCAGCCTGGGCGACAGAGCGAGACTCCGTCTCAAAAAAAAAAAAAAAAAAAAAAAAAAGAAGTCTCATTTATTTTTTCTGAAGTCTCTAATTTTTTTTTCTCTTTTTGAAGATATTATTACGATGGGGACATGATTTGTAAAGTTCAAGGCAAGAGATTTGTGTACAAGTTTGTCTGTGACTTGAAGACTCTTATTGGATACAGTGCAGCGGAGTTGAACCGTTTGGTCACAGAATGTGAACAGAAGAAACTTGCAAAAATGCAGCTCCATGGAATTGCCCAGCCAGTCACAGCAGTAGCTCTGGCTACTGCTTCTCTGCAAACGGAAAAGGATAATTGAGCCCCAGGACATTCTGAGACTCCAAAGTCTTTCTTAAAATGTTTAGAGCAAGTATAGCTCTTACCTTTATTACTGAATTTGAATCTTCTTTTATTTCTAGGCTGTACAGTCTGATGCATGATTTTTTTATAAATATTTCATACTCTTGTGAATTTGGATCTTTTTACTTTGAGCATATATTTTAGAATATGTGTATGTTAAAGGATCTCCACAATGTCTGCAGTGTGAAGGCAGGTTCATTGTGGAATAGTTTAACAGTCAGGAAAGCTAAACTGGTCAGTATTAATGTGTAGCCCTACCAAAAATAGCCAGTAGTATCTGAAAATGAAAAATAAATGAAGTATCTCTAGGAAACAGTCTGGCTTAACTATTTTTGAAAATATAACTGTTTCCCCTCTCTGCTGCTTTAGATGTTGCTTTACATAGAACCAGAAAATGGAATTTCTCAGCTAAAGCATGTGTGCCTGTTTCATCTAATCAAGCAGAGCTAAAATGTTCATACCGAATAAATTTATATTAATAAATTACTAAACTAAGAGTATCAGGTTATTTATATATTTGCAAGCAAAGGACAGTAAGAAGTTGACTGGCAAAAGAGCAGTGCTGAAGGAGGAGATCCAGGTTTAAATCTGGCTTATTAACTCAAGCCAATTTTAAGGATTTTCTGTATAGATTACTCATGTCAGACCAAGAATTTAAATTATTTTGAGAGAGGCATTTAATTCTAATAAACCAGCTGTTACAAAAATTATAAAATGATCTCTGTTTTTCCTGTCAGAGATTTAAAAAACTGAAAAGGTATACCTCAACCCAAAAATAAAGGTTTGTTTTGGTTTGTTATGGCTTCCTTTTTTAAAAAATTACCCTGTAGTGCCAGTTTATTATGCAAAGCAGCTTATATTCCTTTGTTTCTGATAAAATGAAGACTTTAAATCAGTCAGTAGTACTTTACCTTTCAAGGCATTAGTAAATTACTTGCAAATAGTTTTAAAAGGAAAATACGACCTCTGTTATAGGCAGTCTTCTCTTTAAGATGATACTTTTCCACTTGTTTTCCTTTTCCATATTATATATGTGTATTCATATAGCTGTATACATATTCAGTTGATCATTTTATAAACATATATGAAGGCATAAAGATATACAGAAGAAAAATTATTAAACAACTCATTTTAAGATTCAAATTAAGTAATTCCTGCATATATGACATTCCTTACATAAGCGAACACTAAACAAAAATGGCTAGAAATGTCCTTTTCTTTCTTTTCTCTCTTTGTTGTTTAAGGTATTAAGCACGAATTATTACATGAGACTGGCAGATAGCTATTAATCCTCTTACAGATTTGAGAAAGTCGATTCTCAAATATTTATGCACCTTCTCCTTCATTGTTTTCTTTAAATCTGTCCTCTTAAAAAGCTTCTTAAGAGCTCAGTTAATGCTTTTGACTTAACTAGGAGAAAAAGGCATGATAATACAGGCAAGATGGCATTGTTAGCAATTCTGGTAGTGGTTTGGAATGAATCCTAAGAGGCAGGGATCTTAAGGACAAGGAAGAGAAGAGAGAGAGGAGGAACCTTTGATCTCTTTCTCTGGTAATCTTAACGCATAATTTTACTAAAACATGTTCTCAATTCATTCATATTATTAAGCTCTTCCTGCAGTTGATATCTGAGCAGAGTAAGATTTGTATTTCCATTTTTACTTTTTTGAAAGAGAATATATGGACAGATTATTAGTACAATTTGGGCACTGTGGTTTTAAGAATATCTGAGTAAAATAACAATATGAAATAATAAACAGAAGCTCTAACGTCAGGTAACAGATAGACAGCAAGAAAGGTTTTGCACCATCCTCTTACGGCCTAGAGAGTTGACAAGTTGCTTGTAGTTTTAAAAAAATAATAAAGTATACCCTTCTGGTATATAATCAAGAGCTTAAGAATCTTGGCTTTCATATTTAAAATGCTTTTGGGGAGACATATATTAAAATTTTAGCCAAGATGATAGACATGTCTCAATTATATATGTGTGTGTATGTTTTTAAAGCTAAAAACATTACTTTTAGATCCCTAGAATGAAAATTTTTTTCTCATCTATGCAATTCCCATATGGTTTTTTTAAAATCATATTTTATTCATTTTCTCCCTTTAGCAATTTTCATTTTATTTCTCATAATTTGAACAGAGACTGTTCTCATACATGATCAGATGCTTTTTTTTCCTTCTTACCATCATTTATGCATGACATAGGTAAAGTAATGTGACTAATTTCTCCAGTTGATTCAAGAAACTCATTACTTTGCCTCAAATTATATGTAAAATATTTGTTTTACTTAGGTTACAGTTATCAGAAAGGTAGTTTTTTTCTTCTATTAAAATATAACATTGTGAAAGAAAATAAAATTTATGCTATTCATTCTTTGCTTTGTTTTTATAAATGAATTTTTCATAGAATTTACAGTATATTCAAAGGAAGAAAGATAAAATTATTGGTCATCATTTGTACCTTAGAAGTACAAGAATTTCAGTAAAAGAAATGTTCATTTTTGTTTTAAAATTTGTTTTCCATGTGAAGTTTTTATTGAGCCAACTTTCATACATATCTTGCTAGCCTAAAGTCTAAATATTTGTGTTGGCATCAGAAAAACAAATGAGGCAGAATTGCTATGTGTGGTTGATCTTCAGATAAATTGACTGATCACAGTTATTTTTGTCTCAGTCTATGTTATTAGGAAAAATTGTTTAGTTGTTTTCTCCCCTGATTAATGGTGATATTCAAGTATGATACAAAAAGAATTGTACCACCAAATATTTTTGTGAGGTCTGCTGTTTTCCATATTCATTTTATGCTACTGCCTTTAAGAAAGAACTAGTGTATCCTTGAAATAGCACAAAAATGTTTTAAAATTCATAATTGCAAAACAAATCTGTGACTAACTTAATGTCTTCAGATCTAAAGGGTGTAAAAATATTGATACTTCAATATTTCACTTGCTGCCAGGAAAAACAAAATTCTCAATCTTTTGTAAATGGGAGGAGGACTTTTGCATACATTTTTACTCTTTAAATAACGACAACGACACTTATACTGTCATAATAACAATTATGTATTTCTTTGTGGTTTTAATTTTTTTTGTAATTTTACATAAAACAGTTATTTTCTATTTTTACGCAGATAAAAAATATTTGTGCATAAAATGTAAAAATAGTAAAATGAGAAAAATAAAACTATTATACAGTATGTTTCTGTGTTGCTTAAAAGTTTTTTTTCCTGAAAACAAAATCTTAAATCCCCAGGATATTTTGTTGGATAGTAATCTGACAGTCCACTTATGATACGTTGTACATAGGATTCCGATGCATTTTTAAACTTAAAAGCTGTCAATTTGGGAAGAACATATTTCATTGAACTAAAATTAGTAGGTTCATCTCTTTGAGGAAATTAATGAAATTCCATCTACAAAGCCAAGTTGTTTTAGAATAGTAACAGATGAAGCTGTCAGAAGGCAAGCTGATGATTGCTAAATTGTAAACCTTTCGTAAAGCCTTTTTTTTTAACAAACAAAAAATCACCTGTTCATGTTGGCTATCAGCAGGTTGCTTCAGCCAGAATCAGAATATAGAAGAATGGAAGGGGTTAGGAAAAAGTGATTCATGCCTGCCTTCATGGTGAAGCAATGATGAAAGTTTGATTGACATGCTTAAATAGGAAGTTATGGTTAGAAATAAATGGCTTTAAAAATACACAGTGTAATTGTATCTAGTTCGAAGTGATCAAAAACCATCAGCCAGGACGCTAGTGAGGTATGTTTGTTCTCCCAGGACTTCAGTTTTTTGTGTGTACAGCTTCAGAGTTTAATTTACAAGCCAAGTATGTGTTTAAAATGCTTTTTACTAATAAACTGACAACTTTAGAACACTGCTTTTAAAAATTTCTGTAGTGAAGGACCACTTTCTTATTTCCAATTTGTCACAGACAAACATTTGTAAAATAAAAACTGAATTAGTACAGGGAGGGGGAAATGGGAAGTTACTGTTTAATGGGCATAGAGTTTCAGTTTTGCAAGATGAAAAACGAGATGGTTATACAACTATAAATATGCTTAACAATACCAAACCGTATTAAAGATGGTTAAGATGGTAAATTTCATATTATGTATATATTACCACAGTTGAGTTTTTTTTTAAAGAATTACTATAAGAATTTTAAAAATTCAGTATTTTACCAAATTAATACAATGGGGGAGGAACACATTCAACTCAATAGATGCAGAAAAATGTACAATTTGACATCCATTCATGATTAAAACTCTCAGCAAACTAGAGAACTTCTTTAACCTGATAAAAAGGTATCTGTGGAAAAACCTACAACTAACATCACTTTTGTTGCCCCTCACCACTCCGCCCCCCTCCCCACAAGATTTGGGAAACGCAAAGAGGTACCTGCTTTTATAATTTTTATTCAGAATTGTATCCTAGTCTGTGAAATAAGGTAAGAAAAATAAAAAGCATACATACTGCAAAAAATAAAACTGCAGAAGGCATCAGACATGTTAAAACGCCCTCAAGAATCAAAAAGTTATGAGAATATAGCAAGGTAAGGTACAAAGTCAATATGCGAAGTTCAATTTTATTTCTGTGTGCTAGAAACTAATAAATGGAAATTAACCTTTAAAAACCACCATTTACAATAATATTAACGTGAAATAGGGACAAATAGAGCAAAATTTGTGCAAGACCTATCAATGAAAACTATAGAACTTGCAAAGAAATGAAAGAATGTCTAAGTAGGTGGAGATATAACACCATAATTCTGGATTGGAAGACTCAATTTTGGGTTTTCTTGTTTTTTTTTGAGACAGTCTCACTCACTGTGTCACCCAAGCTGGAGTATAGTAGTGCGATCTCAGCCCACTACAACCTCCGCCTCCTGGGTTCAAGCGATTCTCATGCTTCAGCCTCCCAAATAGCTGGGATTACAGGCGTGTCCCATGACACCTGGCTGATTTTTTGTATTTTTAGTAGAGTTGGGGGCTTTGCTATGTTGGCCAGGCTGGTCTCGAACTCCTGACCTCAAGTGATCTGCCTGGCTCGGCCTCCTGAAGTGCTGGGATTACAGGCGTGAGCCACCGTGCCTGGCCTAAGACCCAATTGTGTAAATGTAAATCTTGTAAATGTTAGTTATTCCTAAATTGACCTATAAATGGAATTACAACAAAAATTCTGCCAGTCTTTTTTTGTAGACAAGCTAGTTATAAAATTTATATGTAAATACAAATGACACAGAATAGCCAAAATATTTTGGAAAAAGAATTAGAGAACTTGCACTGTGCTATATAAAGCTTTGCTATATAAAGCTACAGCAATCAAGAGGTGGTATTTAGGTAAGGATAAATGTATATAGGTCAATGAACAGAATAGAATCCAGAAATGGACCCACATATATGGCTCATTGATTTTTGGTGCCAAAATCAAAGGTGCCAAGGTAATTCAATAGGGAAAGGGTAGTTATTTCAACAAATGTTAGAACAACTGCATATATTCATGGAGAAAAACCCTTGCCTCATACCACACATAAAAACAATGGATTATAGACCTAAATATAAAATCTAAAACTTATTAAAGAATTTTCATAACCTTGGGGTAGACAAAGATTTCCTAGATATTAAAGAAGCAAAACTAGGCTGGATGTGGTGGCTCATACCTGTAAATACAGTGCTTTGGAAAGCTGAGGCAGGAAGATTACTTGAGGCCATGAGTTTTGAGACCAGCCTGGGCAACATAGCAAGACCCTATCTCTACAAAAATATAAAAATTAAAATAAAATTAGCTGGGCATGGTTGTGTATGGCTGTAGTTCCAGCTACTCAGAAGGCTGAAGGGAGGATTGCTTGAGCCCAGGTTCAAATTCGAGGTTCAAGTGCAGGTTGAGTTTGAGGTTACAGTGAGGTATGATTCTGCTGCTACAGCACTCCAGTCTGGGGGTGACAGAGTGAGACGCTGTCTCTAATAAAAAAAAAAAAAAGACAGTAAATTGGACTTCATCAAAAATTTTTAAAACACCTGTTATTTGAAAGATACTATTAAAAGGCAAGGCTGGGTGTAGTGACACATGCCTGTAATTCCATTGTTTTGGGAGGCTGACTGGGGAGGACTGCTTGAACCCAGGAGTTTGAGACCAGCCTGGGCAACATCGTGAGACCCCCTCTCTATGAAAAAAAAAAATTTAATTAGCCAACCATGGTAGCATGCACCTGTAGTTCTGGCTACTCAGAAGCCTGAGGCAGGAACACTGTTTGAGTCCAGGAGTTTGAGGTTATAATGAGCTATGATCATACCAGTGCACTCTAGCCTGGGTGAGAGAGCAAGACCCTGTCTCAAAAAAAAAAAAAGAAAAGAAAAGAAAAGAAAAGGACAAGGTACAGATTGGAAGAAAATATTTGCAATACACTTATCTTACCTAGGTTACAAAGGTAAGATAAGTGTATTGACCACACTGATTTATAATATTTTGTCATTAAGCAATGAGCCTCAGTTGTAACTGAATGATTATGGCAATATTAATATCTTACAAAGGTAAGATATTTAATATCAAAATATATGATAAATTCTTTTAACTCACTAAGATAATCAAATAATTTATGGTCAAAGGATTTGTACAGACACTTCATAAAAAAAGATATACATATGGCCAGTAAGCATATGAAAAGCTATTTGGCATTATTAGTTATCACGAAATACCAAGTCACAATCCAGTACCACTAAAAACACATTACAACTGCCAAAAGTTAAAAGACTCACAATACCAACTGTTCTCAATGACATGGACCAAATGAAGTCACACACATTGCTAGTGGAAATGTAAAATGGCACACTACTTTGGAAAAGTTAAACACTTTTGTCACGACACAGCAATTCTAATCCTAGGCATTTATTTTATGTATTTATTTTTTTGAGACAGAGCTTCACTCTTGTCACCCAGGCTAGAGTGCAATGGTGCGATCTCGGCTCACTGCAACCTCCACCTCCCAGGTTCAAGTGATTCTCCTGCCTCAGCCTCCCAAGTACCTGGGATTACAGGCACCAGCCATCAAGTCTGGGTAATTTTTGTATTTTTAGTGGAGACAGAGTTTTGCCACGTTGGCCGGGCTAGTCTCGAACTCCCGACCTCAGGTGATCTGCCCGCCTAGGCCTCCCAAAGTGCTGGCATTACAGGTATGAGCCACCGTGGCCGGCCCAATCCTAGACATTTATTTAAGAGAAATAAAATATGTTCACTGAAAGACTTGTACACGAATGTTTATAACAGCTTTATTCATAATGTCCCCAAACTGTTAACACAAATATCCATCAGCAGGTGACTGAATAAACAAATTATGAATACCCATAGAACAGAAGTACGACTCAGCAATAAAAGGGAGTGAACAACTGCCTCATCAACAACTCTGGAAAAGGCAAATCTCATTGTAAGGATAGAAAGCAGATCGCTGGTTGCCTAGGGCTAGGGATAATGGTTGATTTCCTGGATTAGGCATAAAGAAATTTGGGAGGATGATGAGCATAGCCTATATTATGCTTTGTTGACGATTACATGGATGAACAGATTTGCCAAAACTCATCTAAATGTATACTTAAAATAGGTGCATGGGGTTATGTAAATTTCACCTCAATAAGCTTAAAAACCGAATTACTAGAGAAATGACATTTAAAAGACAAAAATACATAACCACTTTTTAAAAATTATTACATTCCACAAGCATAAGATTGCTCTATCAAATTATCAAAATTGTTTTAATGCTTGCTCTTATCTCCCTGTGGACTGATGACAAACAGTTCACGGACTGACCACACTGATCTACAACATTTCATCAACTGATGAGCATCAGTTTTAACTGAACGATTATGGCAACGTTAATGGTATTTGAAAATTTCTCTGTAAACCTTTTTTTTTTTTTTTTTTGAGACTGAGAGTCTCACTCTGTTACCCAGGCTGGAGCGCAGTGGCTTGATCTTGGCTCACTGCAACCTCCACTTCCTGAGTTTAAGCGATTCTCCCGCCTCAGCCTCCCCAGTACCTGAGATTATAGGCCTGCATCACCACGCCCAGCTAATTTTTGTAGTTTTAGTAGAGACAGGGTTTCACCATGTTGGCCAGGCTGGTCTTGAACTCCTGAGCTCAAGTGATCTGCCTGCCTCAGCCTCCCAAAGTGCTGGGATTACAGGCATGAGCCACCATGCCCGGCTGTAATGTGAGAAAAGCATTTTCTCATGTCTGCTAACAAGATAGTTGATTTGGGAATCTTATTTCCATGATACTAGTAACACCCAGTTAGCACCTATGCTATTTTTATAGGTAACACCACAGTAACTAGACATGAATGAAATAGAACACTGAAGAAAAAGTTATTTATCATATCTGTGAGCAACTCTTTAATTCACTTCCTTAGAAAACTATGCAAAAAGGTTTGCTCTAATACTCACCGTACGAATAGAGAAAGTAAGCTTCCTATCTCTAATGTTGGTTTTACTTTGTGAATGAGAGGGCATATTGCATATTAATACACTGATAAACATCACTGAATAGTTGAACTAGAATGTTCATTTGACTTAATGGTTAAAGGAAAAAGCTATGAATTAAGAACTCCATACTAGGATTCTTGTCTCCAGCTCTCAAATCATAAAAATAGAGGATTTTTGTTTTTGAGACAGAGTCACTCTGTTGCCCAGGCTGCAGTGCAGTGGCACGATCTCGGCTCACTGTAACCTTCACCTTCCAGGTTCAAGCAATTCTCCTGCCTCAGTCTTCCATGTAGCTGGGATTACAGGTGTGAGCTACCACATCTGGCTAATTTTTGTATTTTATAGAGATGAGGTTTCACCATGTTGGCCAGGCTGGTCTCGAACTCCTGACCTCAAGTGATCTGGCCACCTTGGCCTCCCAAAGTGCTGGCGAGAGGTAACAGCCTGCTAGCAGCCCTCACTCGCTCTCGGAGCCTCCTCGGCCTTGGCGCCCACTCTCGCCGCGCTTGAGGAGCCCTTCAGCCCGCCGCTGCACTGTGGGAGTCCCTTTCTGGGCTGGCCAAGGCCGGAGCCGGCTCCCTCAGCTTGCGGGGAAGCGTGGAGGGAGAGGCGCGGGCGGGAACCCGGGCTGCGCGCGGCGCTTGCGGGCCAGCGCGAGTTCCGGGTGGGCGTGGGCTCCGCGGGCCCCGCACTCAGAGCGGCCCGCCGCCCCGGGCAGTGAGGGGCTTAGCACCTGGGCCAGCAGCTGCTGTGCTAGATTTCTCGTGCGGGCCTTAGCTGCCTCCCCGGGGGCAGGGCTCGGGACCTGCAGCCTGCCATGCCTGAGCCTCCCCACTCTCTCTGTGGGCTCCTGCGCGGCCCGAGCCTCCCTGACGAGCGCCGCCCCCTGCTCCACGGCGCCCAGGCCCATCGACTGCACCAGGGCTGAGGAGTGCGTGCGCAGGGCGTGGGATTGGCAGGCAGCTCCACCTGCAGCCGGTGCAGGATCCACTGGGTGAAGCCAGCTGGGCTCCTGAGTCTGGTGGGGACTTGGCTAATCTTTATGTCTAGCTAAGGGATTGTAAATACACCAATCAGCACTCTGTATCTAGCTCAAGGTTTGTAAATGCACCAATCAGCACTCTGTGTCTAGCTCAGGATTTGTAAATATACCAATCCACACTCTGTATCTAGGTAATGTAGTAGGGACTTGGAGAACTTTCGTGTCTAGCTCAGGGTTCCTAAACGCACCAATCAGCACCCTGTCAAAATGGACCAATCAGCTCTCTGTAAAACAGACCAATCAGCTCTCTGTAAAATGGACCAATTAGCAGGATGTGGGTGGGGCCAGATAAGAGACTAAAAGCAGGCTGCCGGAGTGAGCAGTAGTAACTCGCTGTGGTCCGCTTCTGTAGTGTGGGAGGTGTGTTCTTTCCGTCTTTGCAATAAATGTTGCTGTTGCTCACTCTGGGTCCAGCTGCGTTTATGAGCTGTAACACTCACCGCCAAGGTCTGCAGATTCACTCTTGAAGCCAGTGAGACCACGAACCCACCAGGAGGAATGAACAACTCCAGCTGCGCCACCTTAAGAGCTGTAACACTCACTGAAGGTTTGCAGCTTCACTCCTGAACCAGCGTAGACCATGAGCACACCAGAAGGAAGAAACTCGGAACACATCCGAACATCAGAAGGAACAAACTCCAGACCCGCCGCCTTTAAGAACTGTAAAACCGCTAGGGTCCACGGCTTCATTCTTGAAGTTGGTAAGACCAAGAACCCACCAATTCCGGACACATTTTGGCGACCATGAAGGGACTTTTGCCTGTCACTGAGCGGTGAGACCATCGCCTATCGCCAAGCAGTGAGTACCATTGGACCCCTTTTGCTTGCTATTCTGTCCTATTTTTCCTTAGAATTCGGGGGCTAAATACTGGGCACCTGTCAGCCAGTTAAAAGCGACCGGCAAGTGATCTGGCCACCTTGGCCTCCCAAAGTACTGGGATTACAGGCGTGAGCAACCGCGCCGGGCCAAAAAGTAGAGAATATTTTAAATAGAATTAAGTGTGAGAATCTGCCCTGTTGGCATAAAATATATTAGCTAATTGATTAAACAAAGAATACCTAGAATAAAGGTATAAACAAATAATCTTCTATTGTGGAGGATATGTAAAGTGGCGTGCCGAAGAAAAGAACTAGAAGAAACAGATTATGGTCCTTGTTTTCCCACTAATCAGATACGAAACTTAGAGCTAGTTGTTTCACCTTTGTTCACCTCCATTTTCTCTCTCCTGTGTTGGGGTCGTTGACACATTTGCCTGCAGTGCAGGGCCATTGGAAGGGTTAAATGAACTCAGTATGTAGTTCATCTTGCAGGCTCCTAAATAAGTGTAAAGGTGTAGGAAAGAAAAGCCTCCCTCCAAAGAATCCAGTGTTCTAGGTTGAATGTGCTCCTCTCGCGTAATGGTGAAAATCACAAAGTAGCGTAAAAAACATGTTGAATGACTGAATGAGTAAGGAATGAGAGCTAATTCTGATCTCTTACGATATGTCAAGTCGTTTATGTGCCTTCTCATTTCTTACAACTCCTTGAAGTAGATAACTGTCCGTTTTATAAATGGAGAGATTGAGGCATAGAGGGATTAGTCAACTTGGCTGAAGTCACTTGCATAAGGGCCAACCCAGGCTTGAAGCCCTGCGTGGGCTTTTCATTAGGATTAAGTCTGTCTCAACAGAATATAGCTGTTAATACCTACAGTCAATGAAAGGGAGGTGTGTTTAACACGTCTAAAAAATGAGAGTTGCAAACATTGAGTATTTTTCTCATTTCTCCTGGCTTGTACTTGTCTTACCCAAAGTGAGAAGCTTATACCAAATTTTACTTTAAGGTAGTATTCATCTCTAATAAGTCAACGGAGTTTTATTAAACATTATCATACAGCCAACTCTTAGTAAAATAATGGCTCTAGGCAATCATCACCAACAGCTGCTAAAACCACTAGGTGAAAAGTTAGACGCTTTGTAAAGGATGGATTTGCCTCACAATCCCTGAATACATATATCAATCTTAGTATCACCAAAAGCGAGCAACCAGGGCCGGGCGCAGTGGCTCTGTAATTCCAGCACTTGGGAAGCCGAGGCGGGCGGATCACAAGGTCAGGAGATCGAGACCATCCTGGCTAACACGGTGAAACCCTGTCTCTATTTTAAAAACACAAAAAATTACCCGGGAGTGGTGGCGGGCGCCTGTAGTCCCAGCTACTGGGGAGGCTGAGGCAGGAGAATGGCGTGAACCCGGGAGGCGGAGCTTGCAGTGAGCCAAGACAGAGCTACTGCCCTGCAGCCTGGGCGACAGAGTGAGACTCCATCTCAAAAAAAAAAAAAAAAAAAAAAAAAAAAGCCAACCAGATAATCATATGCCTCCTAATATGATGCATTGGGACAACTCTTGCCAAAGCATAAACTGAACCTAAATCTGATAAATTCCTCAGATATAAGTACCAGTTCATAGGAAATACAGGAGACAGAGAGACTGTCATTTACATGGATAGAATCAACAAAAATATAAAAGAAAATAACATTAAAAAAATTACAAGAAAAAAGGGAAATGTGTAGATTAAAAGAGACTTAAGAGTCTCACTCAACCAAATGCGTTCTGTGGTTTTGTTTGTATCCTGATTACAATAAATAAACTATAAAAGAAATTGAGGCAATCAAGGAAATTTGAACGCTGTATTTTTTTAAATATTAAGGAATGGCTGTTCTTTTTTTCGGTGTGATAATAGTGTTGTGGTTATAAGGAGGAAAGGAAGGAAAGAGAAGAGAGAGAAATGGAGGAAAGGGATTTTAATCTTTCAAAAATGCATACTGAAGTACTTAGAGATGAAATAGTGTGATGTCTAGCATTTGCTTCAGAATATTTCAGCGGGTGGACTATAGATTAAAACACACACACACACACACACACACACACACACACACAAAGGCCATGTGCTGAAAGCAGACTGGGTGGTAGCTACATGTAGACACATGAAGGTTTATTATACTGTGCTCTCTGTTGAGTATGCGTGAAATTTTCCATAAAATAGTGCATTTTTAAAAAACACTATTATAAAGAAGCTTACCCAAAAGAATAGCACAGATGCGGCAATGTCACCTACAAAATCATAGCAGGTTTTTAAAACTGCATCACTAGGTAAAGAATACATATTTGTTTTCATGAAATGGGCACTTTATGTAACAAATATGTTTCTGAAAAGTTGTACCTAAATAAAATATTATAAGCATAATTGTTAGCAGTATTATATATACTGTTTGGCCCCCCCCAAAAAAAGATGCATTTATAATTTTTTTTGCGATCCTCCCACCTCAGCCTTTCGCTGGGACCACAGGAGTATGCTACAACTCTTGGCTAATTCTTTTTAAATTTTTGGTAGATGCAGGTTCTCCCTGTGTTGCCCAGCCTGGTCTCACACTCCTGGGCTCAAGGGATCCTCCCACCTTGGCCTCCCAAAGTGCTAGTATTAAGGCATGAGCCAATGTGCCTAGCCCATAGTTCTTGAATACCAAGGAAGAAAAGAGGTTTATAATTAAGCTCTAAATTACAGAGGAGTGGTATTCCTGAAAAACGTCTAGTAAGTGGAAGCTGCAACTGTAATGCATATATGTAGAAACCCAAGACTTGCAATCACTTCACAAGAAACATTAGGCACAAATTACCACAAGGTAACACAGCTTACTGACATGGAAATGAGATTCCATCAAACCTATTTCTAAAACTCCTTCATAGTTTCTTATTGCCGTCTGGAAAAAAAGTGCAATTTCCTTAGCATGGTGTGAAAGCATGGAGCCAGTTTTTATCTTTACCCAGCTTCCAGTTTCCATGCTCCTTCCTCCTGGAAGCATTATTTATCAACCATAATTAGCCCAGGTCAGATTTGTGCATTAGAAATACGGTCACTTCGCGCTGTCTCCTCCACTGGATTAGCAGCCATGACGTTCAGGACCTGATATTGTCTTTGTTTACCACTGCATCTTCAAACCTTAGTTGTGGCTGGGCCCAGTGGCTCACATCTGTAATCTTAGGACTTTGAGAGGCCCAGGTGGGTGGATCATAAGGTCAGGAGTTTGAGACCAGTCTGGCCAACATGGCAAAACTCTGTCTCTACTAAAAATACAAAAGTTAGCCAGGTGTGGTGGCGCATGCCTGTAATCCCAGCTACTCAGGAGGCTGAGGCAGGAGGATCGCTTGAACCCTGGAGGTGGAGGTTGCAGTGAGCCAAGATTGTGCCACTGCTCTCCAGTCTGAGAGACAGAGTGAGACTCCATCCGCCTCCCCCTCAAAATAAAAATCCTTAGCTGTTATAATGGATACATCACTGTAGTTGGGCCATTAGTCCTCAAAATTCATGGTGTTAGCATCTTATATCACTTATTTTATAGACAAAGAAAAATTATTATACTAGAGAACTGCATTTTTTTCCTACAGTTTCTTAGATATAATTCCATGGAAACTTGGATCTGCTAAAACAATCGTTGGCAGCATCAATACAGCATTGGGAAATGATAAAAGGAAATCTGTTAAAACTATCAGAAATCTTATTAATCACATATGTTTATCCATTTGATAGATAAATCATGTCCCTTTGTCGATTTAAAAATAATTTATATTAAGATATCTTTCTGACAATTATTGTGACTTTTTTTTTTGAGAAGCATGCTTTGGTACTATAGAGTATCTTTAGCACAGTGATTCGTATTTGGATAAGAAGAGTCACAAAAGGAAAAATCGCCTTTACTTTAATGCTTAACTATTTGCCATAATATATTTGATTTGTATATGACTTTGTAGAAACTATTTTGTGCTCAAGTTTGTTCCTCTGAATAGAACTTTATATTTCTTAATTGGCCAGCTTGTTTCATTGATCCTGTCCCAAGTCTCATTATGAAATCTCAAAATCTCACTTTGATTGATTTGAAAAAGTGGAGGGAATCAGACCATTTGGGTTTTTTTCCTTTGTTTTTGACAAGTTTTTTGGTGCACAGTTTGAGAAATGGCAGAATTACCCCCCAGCTAAAATATTATTCGGAGGCTCAAAATTCATACTAACCTTTCTTGCTTCCTAAGCTGAAAAAAGCTGCCACGCAGGGTTCTTATGGCAGGTTCTTGTCAAATTCTCACACTGAAGAAAATCAGTGACATATTTGAGAGCATCAAGCTTCAGAAGAATTTAGCAAACAGGATGTCAGAAACCTTTCAGAAATAAAATCATTCACCTGGGTGGATTTAGGGCTGAAATTATTCCATGATATGTTTGATAAACTTCCATGCCACTGAAAACATTTCTCCCTCATATTTAGGCTTCTAAAGGTTTTCTCGACTACTATGTTAAAAATTAACCCATCTCATCTCTGTTGAGAAATAAATAATGCCCCATATCTTTGAAAAGATAAATCAATGTTAAGATTATGTTCTATGTCCTCACTTCATCTGTGAGGATGTCAGAATTTCTTTTGGCTGTTTGTCAAGTCATTGGCAATATCAGAATTATCTCTCAGAAGAGAAATAGTTGAACTTGTATCACCCTGTGGGATCTATTGGGAGTAAATTAGATTGTGGAAACGGCATATGCTCTATCTGAAAGTCAATCTCAGTTCATTAACTAGTGTCCTAGAAATCTGAAGGAGGTAAGGATGAGAAACAATGTTTCCTCAAATAAATCTCTCTATATTTTCACTATTTCCTAAAAGTTGGTAACTAGAAGATCAATTTAGTATCTCTTTGGGGAGGAGCATGAGTAGGGACTGTGGTGTGTGTGGGTTTGTTTGTTTTTGTTTGTTTTTTTTTTTTTTGGAGATGGAGTTTCACTCTTGTTGCCCAGGCTGGAGTACAATGGCCAGACCTCAGCTCACCACAACCTCCGCCTCCCAGGTTCAAGTGATTCTCATGCCTCAGCCTCCCAAGTAGCTGGGATTACAGGCACGCACCACCATATTGGCTAATTTATATATATATTTTTTAGTAGAGATGGGGTTTCTCCATGTTGGTCAGGCTGGTCTTGAACTCCTGACCTCAGGTGATCTGCCCACCTCAGCCTCCCAAAGTGCTGGGGTTACAGGCGTGAGCCACCGCACCCGCCCTGTTTTTTCATTTCTGTTCCCTCTGATTGAAATGCTTCCTCTTTTTATCCTTCCTTTTCCTTCTTTCTCTCTGCCTGTCAAAATTCCCATTATCCTTTATTGTCCAGAATTGACCAGACTGTCCTTGAACACACTTTGAAGCTACACTCACCTGATTTTCCACCTCACTGACCCCTACTTTTGGGTTCAATACTAGACTCCTTTTTCTCTTCCAACCGCACATTAGGTGACTGTAACGTTACAAATCATCTATGTGAGTCATCAATCTTCATATCCAGCTTTGACCTCTCCCAGAATCCATTCATATCTCTATCTGCTTACAAGGATGTGTATAGTAAGACATTTTAATCAAAAAATGGCAAAAAGAATACTTTTTTATTTTTTTTAGACCGAGTCTTCCTCTGTCACCCAGCCTGGAGTGCAGTGGTGCCATCTCGGCTCATTGCAACCTCCACATCCTAGGTTCAAGCCGTTCTCATGCTTGAACCTCCTGAGTAGCTGGGACTATAGGCACAGCACCACCACGATCACTAATTTTTGTATTTTTAGTAGAGGGGGTTTCACCATGTTCACCACGCTGATCTCAAACTCTTGATCTCAGGTAATCCACCACCTCAGCTTCCCAAAGGGTTGGGATTACAGGCATGAGCCACCGCACCCTGCCCTATCAGTAAATATTATATTATAAACACCTATCACAAATGCATAGGTACTCAGATGGATTTCTGGAGATGACTCTTTAAATGTGTTTAATTATGTTGATTGATTTTTGAATCACAAACTGATTTTGTTTTCCTGTAATGAACCCGGCTTGGCTCTGATGTATTACTGTTTTGGTATGTTGCTGGATTCGGTGTACAAGTATTTTGTTGAAGGTTTGTTTTTTGTCTGCAAACATAAGAGATACTGGTCTGTAATTTTATTTTCTTGTCAGGCTTTCCTGTGGGTTTTTGCTGACCCCATAACTAAGTTGGAAGTGTTTCTTTTGTCTCTAATTTCTGAACATTTTTGGATAATATTGTTATTTTTTCTTTAAATATTGGATAGACTTCACCAGTGAAACCATCTAGCCCTGGAGTTTTCTTTGTGAGGAGACTTTTTTATTAGTGGATTACACTTCTTAAGTAGATACAGGAAAATTAAGAGTTTCAATTTCATCTTAAGTCAGCTTGGACAAGTTGACTCTTTCCAAGAAATTTGTCCACTTCAACTTGTCATATTTGTTGGCATAAAATTGCTATTATCCATTGTCTATAGAATCTGTGGTATATCTTGCTTTCATTCTTGACATCGAAATTTGGGTTTGTCTCTCTTTAAAAAAAAAAAAAAATGGTCTTGCCAGGGATGAATCAATTTCATTGATCTTTTTAAGGAATTAATTTTTGGCTTTGTTAATTTTCTGTTATTGTTTTCTCTATAGATTTATGCTTTTATCTTTATTGCTTGCTTTCTTGTTTGGGTTTAATGTAATCATATCTTTCTGGCTTAACGTGAAAACTTATGTCACTGGTTTAACACATTTACTTATTTTTTGAGAATCCACAGACCATTTATTAAGATAAATCTTATTTGAGTCCATGGACAAGTCTTGATAAATTTAAAAGGATTAAAACCACACAAAGTATGTTCTGGGACTATAAGGGATTTAATTAGAAATCAATAGCAGAAAGATATGTAGAGAATACCCAATGATTTGGAAATTAAACAATACATTAAAAAAATTTTTTTACTATATACATTTAAAGCTGTGCATTTCTCCTAAACATAGCTTCAGCTCCATCAAATACATTTTAGAATGTCATACTTTTATTATAATTCAGTTTAAATATATGCAAAGTTCCTTTGTCATTTTCTATTTTGCACACTTGGATTATTTCAAAATATATTATTTAATTTCAATATCTATCACAGTGGCTTTTGTCATTGTGAGAAGTTACGAAGATTCCAAATTTCTTATGAGTGGGTATTGTTTGCTCATAAAAGTTTAGCCCATTAAAAATGATGTGGCATATGAAATAACATTTTATTTCCTTTTTTTTTTTTTTACTTCTTTGTAAAATCCAATTTTAAACAACATTTTATTAAAAGCAAAAAAGGTTATGATGTAGTATTAAAATATTTCATTTTGGGCTGGGTGCGGTGGCTCACGCTTGTAATCCCAGCACTGTGGGACACCGAGGCAGGTGGATTGTCTGAGGTCAGGAGTTCGAGACCAGCCTGGCTAACATAGTGAAACCCCATCTCTACTAAAAATACAAAAAATTAGCTGGGCATGGTGGCAGGTGCCTGTAATCCCAGCTACTCAGGAGGCTATGGCAGGAGAATCGTTTGAACCTGGGAGGCGGAGGATGCCATGAGCCGAGATCACGCCATTACACTCCAGCCTGGGCAACAAGAGAGAAAAGCTGTCTAAAAATAAATTTCGGTTTGAAGAATACATATATCAGTATCTATATGTAAATCACATGTATTTATGTATATGTGATCTTTACACCACAGGTAACTCAAAAAATGTGAATGCTGTTCCCTAACAGACCTTTTTACTCTCTTCAGAAACTTCATAACTTGGATATTTGAAGGAAATCCTAGAGCTGAATTTAAAGACGGGGTTTGAGGAGACTTGAGTCATTCTGTATAGTAAAATAAGATTTTGTTGTTTTGTCATTGTTGTTTACCCATAAAATGAGGGAGGAGAGCTAAGCACTATGCCTATGAAGCCTGCATTGCAGAATCTTTCAGCAAGATTAATGTCAAATGTGGAATTCTAAGATGTTGACATTACTATATGTCAAAGAGTGTTATAACAAAGTATCATTAACCAGTGGCTTATAAACAACAGAAATTTATTTCTCACAGTTCTGGAGGCTGGAAGTCTGATATCAAGGTGCTGGCAGATTTGGTGTCTGGTGAGGACCCACTTCCGGGTTCATAGATTGATGCCTTCTCACCACTGGGTCTTCATATGGTTAAAGGGGCAAGACAGCTCTCTGGGACCAATTTTATTTATTTATTTATTTTGAGATGGAGTTTTGCTCTTGTTGCCCAGGCTGGAGTGCAATGGCACGATCCCGGCTCACCACAACCTCCGCCTCCCAGGTTGAAGCGATTCTCCTGCCTCAGCCTCCCAAGTAGCTGGGATTACAGGCGTGTGCCACCACCCTGGCTGATTTTGTATTTTTAGTAGAGACGGGGTTTCTCCATGTTGGTCAGGCCAGTCTTGAACTCCCGACCTTACGTGATCCACCCACCTCGGCCTCCCCAAGTGCTGGGATTACAGACGTGAGCCACCGCGCCCGGCTGTCTGGGACCAATTTTATAAGAGCATGAAACCTATTCATGAAAGCTCTGCCTTCGTGACCTAATCACCTCCCAAAGGCCCCACCTCCTAACACCATCACCTTGGTGACTAGGTTTCAACATGTGAGTTTTAGGGAGACGCAAAAGCTCTGACTATAGCAGTTATATCCTTCCATGTCCACTATCGGCACCTGCACATGTGCCTCTCATAAAAATGCATTGAAAAGGTGAGTTTGGAGGCAATTAACCAAAAATCTACCCAGTTTTAGATTTAGGATATGTAACTAAATCTTAAGGAATGGAAAGCCTTCCTGCAGACGTCTAAGTTGTGTTTGTGTGTGTATTTATTTGAGTATATCTGCATATAAGTGTTAAAGAATTGGAGGACAATTCACTAATACACATTTGTTATCTCTAGAAAAAGGATTTTTAACACATTTGCTTATTCCAGTTTCTACTATAAAAATAGATCACTGTAGTCATACTCGCACTTATGGTTTAAGATGGTATAACCAGAATGAGGTAAGTCTCATTTATTTATCAGCTTAAACTGAGATTCCAGGGTTGCAGCATGCAGAGAGAGTAGAAACCAATGGGAAGCCAAGACAGCTAGAGTTCACAGAGCAGAGAGAAAAAAATCGCACAGAGATCAAGCTTGGGAGATCTGCAAAGGGTTCCCCTGGGGCTGTCCAGTGAGACCTGGTCAGTATATATACGGGAGGATCCTACCCAAGGCTGGGGAAGGAGCCACGTGACAGGGAGCACAGGGAACAATCCTCAGAGCATACACAGGAGAAGTAATGGTTGTGCTTCCACCAGCCAGAGAGGAAAACCTTATAAGGCATAGAGTACTCGGAATGCTAGAGACTAAAGGCTGCCCTGATCCTACCTGACAAAGTTTAAAAAGAAAGCCTAGTCCCAGCCGGGCGTGGTGGCTCATGCCTGTAATCCCAGCACTTTGGGAGGCCAAGGCAGGTGGATCACCTGAGGTCAGAAGTTCGAGACCAGCCTGGCCAACAAGGTGTGAAACCCCGTCTCTACTAAAAATAAAAAATTAGCCAGGTGTGGTGGCATACACCTGTAGTCCCAGCTACTGGGGAGGCTGAGGCAGGTGCTTGAACCCAGGAGGCAGAGGTTGCAGTGAGCAAAGATCGCACCACTGCACTCCAGCCTGGGTGACAGAGCAAGACTCAGTCTCAAAAAAAAAAAAAAAAAAAAAAAAAACCCAGCAAAGCCTAGTCCCAGAATAAAATTTAAAATGACTTTTGGGAATAAAAACTAATAGATTATTGTTTCCATTACTTTAAAAAAATCTGATCCATTGCATATTATATGCGTGTATCAAAATATCACATATACCCCCAAAATATATACAACTATTATATGTCAATTTTTTAAAAGTTGTACCCAGTCTTCAAATTCCAACTAAAATGCTAACTGATTCCTTCATCTGAATTTTTGTAGCATTCTTTTATGGCAATTAACACAGTCTATATTTTAGAGATTTTATCCAATTGTATTGTAAATGGGTTTTATCTATTAGGTTGGTGCAAAAATAATTGCGATTTTTGCAATTACTTTTAATGGCAAAAACCACAATTACTTTCGCACTAACCTAATGGTTGTGCTGTAAATTCCCAGGGGATAGGGAACACCCAAGATTCATACAACTTTGTGTAAATATGTTAACCATCTTGCATTATTAGTGCCTTACATAAATCTGATTTTAAAATATATATTTGCCCAGTAAATGAATATTTCAGTAAAGTTTAATCAAAAAATATAAGTATTAACTGGCTATTAATTCATATGAATTTATGTAGAAGTCTTCTTAAAAATTTGAGAGTTAACTTAAGAATCATTTTCATATCATTATTGCCAGCATGTTTTCCAAAGTATGAGCCTAAATATATGGACTAGCCAGTTCTCATGGCCATTAGTGTACACTTGTAAAATTATTTTTATTTATGTTGGAATTTGCAAAGTCTATTTTCAAATCCAACTGGGATTATTTTTATGGCAGAGATTATTACAGCGGTATTTCTAAGTCATGTAGAAAAAAATGTGAATCTGGGAGGTTCTGTGATGCTTAGAGATTTCAGTTCCAACTTGTTCCAGTTGATGTCACTATGGCAAAGGTATCCCACACATGTGGCATACAGCAGCGGGGGAAGGAGGAGACAAATCTAATAATGTGGCCAAATCAAGAGGAAACGTATTTGGGGGCAAGGCTAAAATGGGAATGGGAGCATGGCAGAACATCAGGATTCCACATCTGGAATCAGAGGGGCTGAGTGAATGCATTTACCTGATCTTCTATGAGTCAGCAAAACAAACACACAAAGCCATGGTGAGTTTGGAAGCTGTGAAACTGCTGCTCTTTGCAATGACAGATCTTCCTATGCTCTGAACTGCAGCAATACATTGAGGTAGCAGTAATTACAGACTTTCATATGGCTTCTCTGCTCTGTAGAAGTAGTAAATGAACCTCTTGGGGCTAAATTTCTAGCTTTGGGCTCCTGCACCATCTTTCTCCCTACAGGAAGTCACGACAGACAACAGAGGAAGTCCAAAGCAAGGACAACGCTGTTTATGAAAAGGAGTGGTAATGGTTCAGAGTGAAAATTAACAGATGTTGGGATAAAAATGTCTGCCTGGGTACTTTATGGCTCCAAAGTAAATAATATGTCCCTGAGTTTTAGCAGCTGTTTAGGGACTCCTGTATCTTAGTGTTAGTTTAAACGGCAAGGTAAAGGAACTTATGTAACTTAACACTGTTCATCAACACAAACTCACTGGATATCTTTCTGAAATGTGAAAACAGATCTGTTTTCAGATATTATTCAACTGTGCAAGGAGGCAAACAGATGTATTCATTAACACTCCCCACAGAGCATATTGTGATATTTGCAAATGGAAAACGCTGGAGCTGAGGTTACACAAATGTTTTCTGTTATGAAACTTCCTTCCATAAGCCCATGATTTTCAAGGAGGATCTCATTTAGGACTGCTTTTTGTTGTTATACTTTCTGTAATGGGTGATTTTTCTAATTAAGATAATTTGCATTTTAACCTTGTTTTAGAAAGTGATTATTCTTTTTTTTTTTCTGTCTAAAGGTAGATAATGTTACCTGTTTAAATTCATTTTTTTAACGCAAGTTTTGCCTCAGGATCTATAAAAGTCAATTTTTTATAGTAAGATATTGGATGCCCAGTGAAGAAAAGGTTTTCGCCAAGCTGAAAGAAATTCAAGGCAAGATTGTGAGATGTCATTGGTACAATACACACCAACTAAGAATCCTTGTTTCTGTTTTATGCCTATGAACCAATAACAGTGATCAGTGTGGGGACATTTCATTGGAATTCTGCCTGAGAAAAAGCAGGAGTGTTCAGTCCTTCAGCGCCACCAACAGCTCTGGATGCCAAAGGACCATGCTGGTAGGGCTCAGAGTGTTCAGACAGAAGTATGAGGCAGAGTTTCATGGGGAAATCAGATGGGTCTGAGATGGGTAGGAAGAGGGCGAAAATGGGCCTCTCAATGCTCTCATAGCCTCTTAATGCTCTCAAAACAGCCACTGAGGCAATGAAATTTTTTTTTTAACTTTTAGGTTCAGAGATACATGTGCAAGCTTGTTATACAGGTAAATTATGTTTCAAGGGGGTTTGATGTACAGATTATTTTGTCACCTAGGTAACAAGCATAGTATCTGATAGGTCGTTTTTTGATCCTCACCCTCCACCCACCCTCCACCCTCAACTAAGCCCTGGTGTCTGTGGTTCCCTTCTTTGTGTCCATGTGTTCTCAATGCTTAGCTTCCATTTATAAGTGAGAACATGCAGTATTTGGTTTTCTGTTCCTGCCTTTGTTCACTTAGGATAATGGTCTCCAGCTCTGTCCATGTTTCTGCAAAGAACATGATCTCATTCTTCTTTTATGGCTGCATGGTATTCCATGCTGTATTGTACCACATTTTCTTTATCCAGTCTACCATTGATGAGCATTCAGATTGATTCCTCATCTTTGGTACTGTGAATAGTGCTGCAATGAACATGCACATGCATGTCGTCTTTATGGTGGAATAATTTATATTCCTTTAATTATATACCCAATAATGGGATTGCTAAGGTCGAATGGTAATTCTAAGTTCTCTAAGAAATCACCAAACTGCTTTCTGCAGTGGCTGAACTAATTTACATGAGCACCAGCAATGTATGAGCATTCCCTTATCTCTGCAACCTCACCAGCATCTGTTATTTTTTTACTTTTTTATAATAGCCATTCTGACTGGTGAGAGATGGTATCCCACTGTGGTTTTGATTTGCATTAATTAAAAGAGATTTATTTATTTGAGACAGGGTCTGGCTCTGTTGCCCATGCTGGAGTACAGTAGTGTGAACAGACTCACTGCAGCCTCAACCTCCCAGACTCAGGTGATCCTCCTGCCTCAGCCTCCCGAGTAGCTGGGGCTACGAGTGTGCACCACCACGTCTGGCTAATTTTTAAATTATTTGTAAAGATGGGGTCTTCTATGATGCCCAGGCTGGTCTTGAACTCCTGGGCTCACGTGATCCTCCCACTTTGGCCTCCCAACATGCTGGGATTACAGACGTGAGCCACCACAGCCAGCCTGAAACGAGTTGAAAGGGAGAACCCAGGTTTCTGTGGACTCGACCAGGACATGATGGAAAATGGACCTTGAATGAAATTCCTTGATTACGTGGCTAGGAAGACTCCTGGTATCTGCTGTGGTAACTTCAAGCCACAGAGGAGAGACAGAAAATTCCCTGAGTCTGGGGGATAATAGTCATGACAAGGGTGAAACAGAAAATAAAAAAAAAAGAGAGGAAAGGTTGATACCTGTTGACAGAATAAACACTATAAAGGAAAATCATCCTTGTAAAGTAAATTCTGTCAACATGAATCTTGTTTGTCAAATTTGATTTTAATATTGAGAGTAAGATAGTTTTCAGTTTGTCTGCTGGGACCATGGTGAAGCACTTTCTTCATCTAGAATTTCCCTGGTGATCTTTCTGGGGATATTTTTCTGTATCCCAAGCTTTCAGCAAATTTTGATGTGTTGCCCACTTTGAGGAGATACAAAAGAAGCTTATGTGACCCCTGCTTCCCCATGTGCAAGACAAAACTGGCCCCTAATGAATTGAGATGAGATTCCCAAGATTTGGGGACTTCACGGAAGGGTAAAATTACAAAACAATAACAATGTTCTAGTTTTCTAAGGCTGCCATAACAAAGTCCTATGGACTAGGTGGCTTTAACAACAGGAATTTATTTATTTCCTCACAATTCTGGAAGTTAGCAATCCAAAATCAGGGTTGGTTTCTTCTGAGGTCTTGAGGGAAGGACTTGTTACACACTTCTCTCTCCTTGACTTTCGACGGATTTCTTTTCCATGTGTCTTCACATCATCTTTCTTTTTCTTTCCCTCCCTCCCTCTCTCTCTCTCCTTCCTTCCTTTCTTTTTTTTTTTTTTTTGAGAGAGTCTCACTTTGTCACCCAGGCTGGAGTGCAATGGCACTATCTTGGTTCACTGCAACCTCTGCCTCCTAGGTTCAAGCGATTCTCCCACCTCAGCTCCTGAGTAGCTGTGATTACAGGCACATACCACCACGCCTGGCTAATTTTTGTATGTTTTGGTAGAGATGGGGTTTCACCATGTTGGCCAGACTTGTCTCGAACTCCTGAACTTAGGTGATCCGCCTGCCTCGGCCTCCCAAAGTGCTGGGATTATATGCATGAGCCGCCACACTTGGCCATGTCATCTTCCTTCTGTTGCTTGTCTGTATCCGAAGTTCCTCCCGTTATTAAGGATACCAGTCAAAAGGTGGGTTATTAGGCCCACCCTAATAACCTCATTTTAATTAATTTACCTTTTTAAAGACTCTATCTTCAAATACAGTCACATTCTAAGTTTCTGGGGTTTGGACCTCAATATATGAATCAGGGGCTTGGGGACAGGGGGAACATAATTCAGCCCATAGTAAGCTACAACAACAAACCCACAAGCCAACAACCTGAGGTGGATGACACATGCTTTCAAAATTTGTATTTTGTAAAATCAGAATTAAAAAACATGGCTGGGTGCAGTGGCTCATGCCTGTAATCCTGATACTGTGGAAGGCTAAGGCAGGAAAACTGCTTGAGATTAGGAGTTCAAGACCAGCCTGGGCAACACAGTGAGACACCCCATCTCTACAAAAAATTTAAAAATTACCCAAGCATGGTCATGCATGCCTTGTGGTCCCAGCCATTCAGGAGGCTGAGGTGGGAGGACCATTTGAGCCCAGGAGGTAGAGGCTGCAGTGAGCCATGATGGTCACTGCACTCCAGGCTGGGTGACACAGCAAGACGCTTTCTCAAAACCAAACAAGCAACAAACAACAAAACAAAACCTATGACATTATTATAATTTAATAAAAGAAATTTATTAACAGAAAAAGGATGTACTAGGGATGTAATCAAAGAATAAAGGAGTATTCTTTAAATACATTTAACTTTTTAAGCATCTCATATATTTGTCCTTATTTTTAGGACCAGTGAAATTTTGAAATTTTCGTTAGTAACTGGTGAGGATGTGCTGAAATACATTACGGTAATTGTAACATGGCGCCCTAGGTAAAATTTGGTTCTAATATTTTCAAAACCTTAAATATGCTGGTAGAAACCTCGCAGGAGGTGAGGCCTAAATATATCCTGAGGCCTTGCTTCTGGGAAAACCACCAGAAGGGATTATTTGATTATATCCATATTAAGCTGATAGTTTAACCAAAAGAGTAATTTCTAAGGAGGTAGAATGTTCTGTGACATCATGAGAGAATGAGAGAGCAAGAGTGACATAGAGGAGTTGAGGAGGTAGCGCAGCCCTTTTTTTTTTTTTTTTTTTTTTTGAGATGGAGTCTTGCTCTGTCGCCAAGCTGGTGCAATCTCGGCTCACTGCAACCTCTGACTCCCTTGTTCAGGCGATTCTCCTGCCTCAGCCTCCCGAGTAGCTGGGATTACAGGCACGCACCACGAAGCCCAGCTAATTTTTGTATTTTTAGTAGAGACGGGGTTTCACCATGTTGGCCAGGATGATCTCAATCTCCTGACCTCGTGATCCGCCTGCCTTGGCCCCCCAAAGTGCTGGGATAACAGGCGTGAGCATCGCGCGGGGCCGGGTGGCATTTTTATAAAGGGTTTATTTCCCTTTTTAAATTTAAGCTACACTATGCCTATGATCTGCTACTCTTTCTTATGGAGGTAGGGGTGTGTGCGTGTGGGTGTGAGATGTGTGTCTTGTTCTTGTTGTTGCTTCTGTTGTTGTTAAATAAATTATTCATGAGTGATCCGGGGTTGAGACTTAGCCGTTGATAGAAAATACGTGAGGGCAGATCTTCATCTCACACAAAGAAGGAACTCAAGTGACAAAGTAGAATTGAGCCTGGACTATAATTTTGATCTCCTGCATGTGAAGCTATTAAAACAGAATCATACATATTTGGAGAAAGGTTCTGATATTATACTAATGTATTCTGGTGTGATTTCTTACCGATGCCCTATGACAAATTCCAAGCCCTATAGGCAAAGTTTTTGTTGATGCAAAAGGATATTCTCATCAGTTATTTCAGAAAGAGGTGCATTCTAAATGAGGAAATTAGGACTGACAACTCAGTCCTTAGATTGGCTTGGCAAGGAGAAACTGTATGGCACCTGTTTCTGTTGTATAGATCTTTGCTGGTAGCACGGGACACCAATGTCAGGAGACTAGCTCAAAGGTACTCTGTCTGGGTAGAGGATTACATACCTTCTATCCTCATGCACACTGGGCCAAGGCATCCGGTAAAGATGGCTCCTGGACGAAGAGCTCTGAAAGCTGCAGTATCCATTGGCAGCTGAAATAAAACTGTGTATTGCATTGAAATGACTTTCTGTCGTTCGAGTTAAGTCCTGAACTTTGAGTGAAGTCTTACTAAAGGCTGCAACCTGTCTCAGTTGTGCTGAGCAGTAAAAGAGTAGGTTCCACGTTTGGCCCATGTGGGAGGGACTTCCGCTCTTTAGATAATATATTGGTCCTGATGTTATTAAATTCTTATTTTATTCATTATAAATGTTTTACATGAACTAAAAGTATTGCATTAAAATATTTATTGCAATCACTGAGTTTTTCTGTGCCTCTGCAAATTTTGCACCCCATTATCAGCACTGATTATTTCAACCATAAAACGTCATGATCTGTTTTACAGTGAGACAAGGAGTTTTAAGTTTCCAAGTTCACAGGAAATGAAACAAGAAATGTTAACAATATGGTTTTATATCACATTTTGGGAGGCTGAGGCGGGAGGATCACTTGAGGCCAGGAGTTTGAGAGTAGCCTGGGCAACATAGTGAGACTCTTGTCTCTTTAAAAAATAATAAAATAATAAAAATTTTTAAAAATACAACTTATCAAAATTTGTGGGATTCAGTGAAAGCAGTGCTTAGAAGGAAATTTATAGCATTATATATATTAGATGAAAAATATCTAAAATCAATAAGCTATATGAAACTAGGAAAGGAAACTACAGAAAAGAATAAGAGTGATGCAAACAGAAAAAAATAAAAATTAGAGCAGAAATCACTGAAATTGAAAATAAAGAAAATGAACGAAATCAAAGCTGGGCTTCAGTTAATAACATTATGTCACTACTGGGTCAATAATTGTGACAAATGTACCATACTAATGGAAGATGTTAATAATTGAAGAAGCTGGCTGTGAGACATGTGAGTCTCTGAACTCTTTGTATTATCTCTGCAAATCTTCAAATACATAGCTGTTACAAAAACAATGTTTTTTAAAAAATATTAAATATCTGGTTTGAGAGGGTGAATTCATTACTAAGCAAGTTGGCAGTATCTGCTTTTAAAAAAGCTTTGAGAATGACACTAAGACCCATATTTTAGAGATGGCTCAGATCCGACATGGCCAAGACTCAGGAAAGGCATATTTTGGGTTCCTTTTGAAGTGTGAAATTTGAGTATGAAATTGTCTGACATCTTCAAGCAGTCACCTTCCATCCATTTCCAAATGGGACAGGATATAAATAAGTTTATTGCTTTTGAAAGATCATGTGTAAAAGGGCTACAAAAAACAAGGACATGGAGAAAAGGCAGAGGTGCTTCTAGAAATAGGATTTTAAAAAGTGAAAGTTCTGCATTAACAAGACTTGCAAAAAAACTGCTTAGGTTGGCAAGAGCTATTTTTTGAAAAAGGAATTTTGAAAAAGATCAGAGGTACATGTCCCACATAAGGTCTGCTTTAGAAAAGATGGGATATTAATATTGCTATGTCACCTATTTTTGACTTTCAGAACAGGAACACCCCAAATAACAAGGGTGGTTTAACAAAATAGAAAGCTTGTCTCATTCTCATTGAATTTGGAGCCAACTGACCAGGGCTTGGTTTCCTCATCTGTAAGATGGATGACAACAGCACATCATGGTGATGGTCATCATCATCGTAACTATTAGACTGTGGCCGGGCGCAGTAGCTCACGCCTGTGATCCCAGCACTTTGTGAGGCCGAGGAGGGCGGATCACCTGAGTAGGAGTTTGAGACCAGTCTGGCTAACATGGTGAAACCCCGTCTCTACTAAAGATACAAAAGTTAGCCGGGCATGGTGGCAGGCGCCTGTAATCCCAGCTACTCAGGAGGCTGAGGCAGGGGAATCGCTTGAACTTAGGAGGCAGAGTTTGCGGTGAGCCAAGATAGCACCACTGCCCAGGCTGGGTGACAGAGCAAGACTCTGTCTCAGGAAAAAAAAAAAAAAAAAAAAATCTCAAACACATGGATGCACAACCCAAACACTGACAGAGAAAGCTCTGTAAATGAACATCCTAAGCCTCATTCACACAGGACAGCTTTATAGATTTTTTTTTAACATCCCTGTTTTTAGCTATAGAATTGCTAATTGTGCAACAAATGCTATAGAGCTGCTCGCTTGGCATAAAAAGGAACAGTGAAATCCATAAGCCTGAAATCCATCAGCATACTGAAAACCAAAATGTGGGAATACTTTGGGAAGGAAGTATGTGTGTGGTATGGGAGAGAGCACTGGCTTTTCAGCCAGGTAGATTTAGATTGGACCCTGTCAGAGCCACTCACTCATAGCTTAAACTTGGAGACTTTGCAAACTTCGTTTTCTTTTCAGTTTTTTTTGGAGACAGGGTCTCACTCTGTCACCCCAGGCTGAAATGCAGTGACATGATCATGGGTTGCTGCAGACTCAATCTCCCAGGCTAACATGATCCTCCCACCTTAGACTCCTGGGTAGCAGGGACTATAGTTGGGTGCCACCACGCTCCGCTAAGTTTTGTATTTTTTGTGTGGAGACAGGGTTTCACCACGTTCCCCAGGCTGGTCTTAAACTCCACTCCTGGGCTCAAGTGATCCACCTGCCTTGATCTCCCAAAGTGCTAGGATTACAGGCACGGGCCACGGCACCTGGCCTGCAAATTTCTTTCTTCCTGCATTTCCCCACCTGTAAGGTGAAGATGTGCCCTGGAGATCTGTATTATGTTAACGCTCTTAAACCAGTGACCCACCCAGAAACTAGGACAGGGATGCTATTAGAATAAGAAAATATGAGAAATATGAGGATAGGAAAATGTTTCAAAGCAAGTTGCATGTAATGTAAACTAGATCTCTGAAGACAGGGCTGTTATCTTCCTGCCTAAAATAAGTGGTTCTGTATTATGGAACTTAGCTTTAGCTGGTGGATACTAGCCATGACATTTTGACTCAATGAACAATAAACTCTTCCACTGTCTCACTTTTCAAGACCCCCCAGATGTAACCTGCTAAAACACCTACAGATTATTAATTCTTTATTCATATGCTCTCTGACTTGGTAGCAGGGGAGAGGCACTTATCTTAACGTTCTTTAGACAGAAGATGAAGAAACAGACAGTATGTCAACAAATTGTTAGTGTTAGGAGCCCTTTAATAACTTCAGCGAGGCATCCTTTTAGGAGCTCTAAAAATAAGCTTCAAATTTAAAGTGGCACCTAGAGAGCTGAGATTACAGGCGTGAGCCACCATGCCTGGCCCTATATTTAAATTCACGTGTATGCACACCATACCCAGAAAACCCCCTTTGAAAAAAACAAAGTTATTTCTAATTGGCAACATACAGAGTCGTACAGCTTATTGTTTACAAAATAAATCAAACTCTTAAACTGAACGACAGGAAAGTGAGAGTTTAAGATGAGAGCGGTTTTCTGCAAATTGGGACCAATACCTATTTTAGTCACCATTCCAGGTCTCCTGTTATCTGAATAGTGTCTTGTCTGATAGACTAAACTTACACACCATTACTATTGTTGATAATGCTAATAAACTAGAAATCAATATAATGAACTTTAGCCTGAAATTCCTTAAATATAAGTCTTTGCATTATGCCCAAGGTATTTTTATTGTATTGTCTTAAAATTTAGATTTTAACATTTCGTTAAGTTTAACGTAAGAAATGTATTCTCTAAGAAAAAACTTCCACTTTGGATTTTTTTTTGGTAGAAAAATGTCAGGGACATCATCATACCTAGAGAGATTTAAAAACAGAATGAAGCTAAAACCAAAAATTTGGTTTTATACATTTTTTTGAGATGGAGGTTTTGCTTATTGCCCAGGCTGGAGTGTAATGGCATGATTTCGGCTCACTGCAACCTCTGCCTCCCGGGTTCAAGTGATTCTTGCCTCAGCCTCCTGAGTAGCTGGGATTACAGGTGTGCGTCACCACACTTGGCTAATTTTTTTATTTTTAGTAGAGACAGGAGTTTCACCATGTTGGCCAGGCTGGTCTCAAACTCCTGACCTCAAGTGATTCGCCTGCCTTGGCCTCCCAAAGTTCTGGGATTGCAGGTGTGAGCCACCGTGCCTAGCCCAAAAATACGTTTTTATTACAGAAAAAAAGTTGGTTTCTTTGGTACAGATTTTTTCCCCCATAACAACTTGCTATAAAAAAGTAAGACTCACCTCTCTTCTTCCAGCAACCCCCAGGGAATAAGATTATCCATCCAGTAGAGAATAGAACTAGGAAAGATAAATCCCTCTTTGACTTCTGATATTCTATTTTTCTGATGTTTTCTGTACCTCCATTACTGGTTTGACATAATATTTGGCCTTTGAGTTTTTAACTTTTCCCAGTTGTCATTCTTGAGAAAGTGAAAAGATAAGTTTCAACATAAATTTGGAGTAAGCTCCAGTTTTCACACAAACACAAATCACAAGGCACTTACAATGTTTCACGAGCTACAAGTCTTTTAAAAATACCACCTATTAGCCATTGAACACAGGGCTTTACAAACTTTTATTTATCAGAGGACATAGTTGCTATGCTCTCCATATAACAACAGTTTCAAAAACTTGCAACCATTAAAACTACATTTTTTTGGCCGGGCACGGTGGCTCATGCCTGTAATACCAGCACTTTGGGAGGCCAAGGCAGGTGGATCACCTGAGATCAAGAGTTCGAGACCAGCCTGGCCAACATGGCGAAACCCCATCTCTACTAAAAGTACAAAATTAGCCCGGCGTGGTGGCACGTGCCTGTAGTCCCAGCTATTCAGGAGGCTGAGGCACGAGAATCGCTTGAACCCAGGAGGCAGAGGTTGCAGTGAGCTGAGATCACACCTCTGCACTCCAGCCTGGGTGACCAAGTGAGACTTCGTCTCAAAAAAACAAAAACCTTTTTCTCCTCTCAAATCTTTTGGTCCTGAATTAATACAGAATCTTATTCAAGTGGATGCTAACTCCATTGTGTGGAACTTTTTTTCTTTTTTTTTTTTTGGACAGAGCCCTGCTCTGTCGCCCAGGCTGGAATGCAATGGTGGAATCTCTGCTTACTGACCTCTGCCTCCCGGGTTCAAGCAATTCTGCCTCAGCCTCCCGAGTAGCTGGCATTACAGGCCCCCGCCACCACGTCCAGCTAATTTTGGTATTTTTAGTAGGGATGGGGTTTTGCCATGTTGGCCAGGCTGGTCTCGAACTCCTGACCTCAAGCGATCCCCCTGCTTCGGCCTCCCAAAGTGCTGCGATTACAGGCGTGAGCTACCGAGCCCAGCCTCTTTGGGACATTTCTTCTTTTCTAAACATACAGCAGTGGTGGTGAAAATATAAAATGAAGATATAAAAAGGCATAGTGATGCTCAAAACCCAAATTAGGGTCTGTGTAGACTGGGAAGCAGCACTTGGACAGAGACAGATGAGTGAACTGAAGATCCAGGACTGTGGTTGTGGGTCGGAGTTGGGCTCTGTCGGGATAAATCGCTCCGCAGAAGACAGGGGCTAGAGGTAGCTCACCATTGAAGCAAAGGCCAGTGCGGTTTTTCTGCCCCTGAAATGTTATTCAGAACTCCTGCTGCTGACACTTGACACTCAGGTTTCTGCGACAGTTGGGTTTCTGTGGACCTGAAGAAGAGGGAGGACACAGACTCATAAGCGGGAACTGCATGCGACGAGCCCCCCAGAGGCCCATAACTGAACTGCAGTGTCTCCAGCCGCGCCCTGTGCAATGATTTGGTTCTGCATTGCGCCCCCTAGAGGTGAGTGGAAGCAGTGTCCAAGCTGTGGGCAAGTAGGATTGAGTACCCGAAGGGAGTGAAAGCAAAAAGCAAAACGCAAAAACAACCAAGGAGCCTGCAAACCAAATATTGAGAATGCATGAAGAAATGCAATGCCAAGAAAGAAAACTGCAAGATCATCATCAAGTAAATGTGGGTCAGATAAAAATAATAGGACAATCTGAAAGAAGACTTTCACATAAATATTTAAGGTACTTCAAGGGAAAATTAAGAGAAATATTCTAAAAAAAAAAAAAAAAAAGTAAAAGGTAGAGAAAAAAATGTAAGACAAAATAGGCATAAATAAACCAACTATGGGTAAACATGAAAAATAACTGATTAGAAATATGAGAAATAAAAATCAGAAATATACCTTAAGAAATTGGATAAACTATATTGGACATAATTGAAGGAGAAAATTAGTTGATGAAACCGTTCATGCAGAAATAGTGGATAGATGGAAGGCTTTCCCCATGTATTCAAAAGAAGGTCCAGAAAAGAAAATGGAGGGAAGAGTAGAGAAATTATATTTAAACAGTGACTAGCTAAGGCTTTCTCAGAATCAAGTTCAAACACAAGTTTTTAAATTAGAAGAGGGCTGGGTACAGTGGCTCACACCTGTAATCCTAGCACTTTGGGAGGCTGAGGCAGGAGGATTGCTTGAGCCCAGGAGTTCGAGGCTGCAGTGAGCCATAATCACATTACTGCAACACTACACTCCAGCATGGGCAACAGAGTGAGATTTTTGTCGCAAAAAAAAAGAGTAAAAGTTGAAACATAAAATAAATTTACTAGAAGGGTAGTTCAAGTACCAAGAATAATGAAAAATAAACCAAAATAAGACACATTATAGTAAAACTCTCTAGGAAAATTTAACAGTTACTGGGGAGAAAGATTACCACATATTAATAACTGAAGAGTTATTATCAGCAAAGATAGATGCATAGAGAGAGTGAAATAGTATCTTAAATAACCTAAAGGCCATAATTATTAGCCTAGTGTTTTATACCCAGAGAATGAGGGTTATACTAAGAGTTGGCCACAGATGTCTTCTTAATTAAAAACAATACTGGTTGGGCATGGTGGCTAAAGCCTGTAATCCCAGCACTTTGGGAGGCCAAGGCAGGCAGATCACAAGATCCAGGGGTTCGAGACCAGCCTGACCAACATGGTGAAACCCTGTCTCTACTAAAAATACAAAAATTAGACGGGCGTGGTGGCACATGCCTGTAATCCCAGCTACTCAGGAGGCCAAGGCAGGAGAATCGCTTGAATCTGGGAGGCGGAGGTCGCAGTGAGCCAAGATGGCACCACTGCACTCCAGCCTGGGTGACAGAGCGAGACTCCATTTCAAAAAGAAAAATAAAAAATAAAAACAATACTAACAACAAAAAACTATTAAAGGATATACTTCAGCAGGAAAAAATCTGAACCCAAAGAAAAGGCATTGAGATACAAAAATACTGTAAATATGGAAACTGATAAAATATTTTGGTGAGAATAATATGGACTATGTAAATAAAATTATACCTCTAAGCAAGAAGAAAATGAAAGAGCAGAAAAGAAGCAATAATGAAGCAAATAAAAAGTATGGTGATCAGGAAAAGAAAAAGCAAAGAATGAGAATAAGAAAATAGAAACAATTCCAGCTGTGTAAATAATCACTCTAACGGTAGACAGATTAAACTCACCTTTTAAAGAGACTGAAATGATCAGAATGGATAATAAAGCAAAATCTAGCTGCATGTTGCCTACAAGAGGCATAGGTTAGAATTTTAAAAATAAAGGGATGTATAGTTATGCAAAATGGGAACAGTGAGTGAGAAAAGGGTGCTCAATACCTCCCTGCACATTTTTTGCTGTGGCAAGTTTCTGTGAATATATAGTTACTTCAAAATAGTTATCAAAAAGGGGAGTGGATAAAAAGCTATAGCATTTAAGTATCAACCGAGATAAAGGGGCATAGCAATATTAATACCATACAAAATCGAATATAAGACAAAAAATTTAATAGGGATAAAAAGATCAGTCCATAATAATTGAAAGAACAATCCACTGAGAAAATATAATAATTGTGAACCTCAATATACCTATAATAAAACCCAGAACTGTATGAAACAAGTTCTTACGGAATTACCAGGAGAGAGAAAACCACATAGTAGTAAGATTCCAGTATATCACTATCAGAATCTGATAAATTTGACCAAAATTAGTAAGGATAAGATTTACAAAATAAATTGGCCTTATCTGATAGATACCTAGAATTCTCCCTCCGGCAAGCAGACATTATACATTTTTAGAGAGTATTTACAAAAAGTGTACAGGGCATTTCAAAAATTAACCACACTATATCGCTAAAGAAGTTTCAGCAAATGTCAGGGATTGAATATGACATGACAATGTGCTCGCCTCATCATTCAATTAAATGGTAAATCAACAAATCTGTTTTTTATTTTTTATTTTTAGAAATAGGGTATATCACTTTGTCACCTAGGCTGGAGTGCAGTGGTGCAATCATAGCTCACTGCAGCTATGATTGAACCTGGGCTTAAGTCATCCTCCTGCCTCAGCCTCTCTAGTAGGCAGGACTACAGGTACGTGCCACCATGCCTGACTAATTTAAAAAATATTTTGTAGAAATGGAGGTCTCACTATGTTGCCCATGCTGGTCTTGAACTCCTGGGCTCGAGCAGTCTTCTGGTCCTGGCCTCCCAAAGTGCTGGGATTACCTGTGTGAGCTATCATGCCCGGCAAAGTCAGTTTTTAAAACTATTCATATGGCTGCAAACCTAAGAACTTACTTCAAAAGAATTCCCACAAAAGAATTAACAAAATTCTTAGAACTGAATGATAATTAAAGTAAGTATATCAAAATATATGGGATTCAAATATTCACATTAATTTATAACTTTAAATGCACTCGTTTAAAAAAGAAACAAGAAAGAAATGAGTGAAGAAGGTGTCTCAAGAGCTAGATAAGGCTGGGCGTGGTGGCTCATGCTGTAATTCCTGTACTTTGGGAAGCCAAGGTGGGAGGATGGCTTGTCCGCAGGAGTTTGAAATGAGCCTGGGCAACATAATGGGACCCCCCCACCATCTCTAGCCCCCTCCGAATTGTTTTTAATTAGCTAGGTATGGTGGCGTGCACCTGTAGTTCCAACTGCTACTGAGGTTGAGGTGGGAGGATCACTTGAGCTCAGCTGTGAGGTTGAGGCTGCAATGAGTTGTGATAGCATCACCATACTCCAACCTGGGTGACAGAGCAAGACTCTGTCTCTTAACAAACAGCTACATAAATGTAAGGAAAGTATAAGAACAGAAATAAAGACAGAAATACAAATGAATGAGATAAAATAGGAAGGAATAGAAAGGGTCAAAAATGATTAGGATTAAGTAAAAGAGAACAAAAATATATGAAATTTAGAAATCATGAGTACTTTGAGCAATTTTATACCAATAAACCTGAAAAATTGTGCAACTGTAATTATCTAGGAAGAAAAGTATTAAACTCAAGAAAAATAGAAAAAAATTGATACCCATTTTAAATTCACTGATATTATCAAAGCCTCCCTTGATAGGTGTTTCATGGACTCAAATATGTGTCTCAAATCTAATGGCAGATGCTGAAAATTGCAGGCAGATTATTTAAGACACAGTCATTTTACTCATGGATAATTCTGTGTAGTTTGTTCTCTTTCCTCTGGAGAGAAGTAGAGGTTTTTCATTTAACAATGATTAATTTTTTTCTAATTTATCCTGGGGAGTCTGGCTTGTTATAAACAATACTGGAGGAATAATTTTTTGGTAAATACGGTTTGTCTGCCAAATTGATGATCTCTTTAGAGAGTTTTTTTGTTGTTTGGTTGGTTTTGTTTGTTGTTGTTTTTTTTTTTTTTTTTTTTTTTTTTTAGAGACAGGGTCTCACTCTGTCACCCAGGCTGGAGTGCAGTGGTACAATCATGGCACATTGCAACCTTGAACTTCTGGGTTTAAGCAATCCTCCCACCTCAGCCTCCTGTGTCACTAGGACTATAGGTGCATGCCACCACACCTGGCTAAATTTAAATTTAAATTTAAATTTTTAATTATTATTATTTTTTTGGTGGAGATGGGGGTCTCACTATGTTGCCCAAGCTGGTCCCAAACTCCTGAGTTCAAGCAATTCTCTCATGTTGGCCTCCCAAAGTGCTGGGATTACAGGCGTGAGCCACTGTGCCCAGCCAAGATAAATTCTTAACTGTGGAATTTCTAGATCAAAAGTTTCAGTGCACTTACTGGTTGAGAAAACACCATCCCAGGCACCATCTCCCAGTGCTGCAGGGGGGAAGACTACATGGAGTTAGAACAGCTAGAGTTCCAGGACTAACCCCACCCTGTCACACATCCTTGCTCACTTAGCTACTGCCAGAAAACCAAACCTCTTCAATCTGTATGTCTAGTGAGATCATGTAATTTATTGTCTGAACTTGGACATACACTAAACTGCATGTCAGGATGACACATACATGTGGGGACAGCCTTGGGGTGTTTTGTCATCTTACTCATGACCCCTATTGTTCAAAGCACCTCTCCCATAAATCTGACTTGATCCTCTGCACCCCCGCCCCCACCACGCCCACACCCATATTTTTCACTGTGGCCTTCAGGTCTGCAAACAGCAGATCCGCATACATTCAGTCTCTTTGCGAAATATTTCTTTTACTTCCTGAACTCACCAGAAACGCAGTTCTCCCTTGTGAACACTCTTCTCCCTTTGACTCGGTGCTGCATTTTAGGTGTTATTGACTGGGTTAAGGGATGCACAGAAACATTTCTGGGTGGGTCTGTGGAGTGTTTTTGGAAGAGATTAGCATTCAAATCCACAGACTGAGTAAAGAGGATCTGTCCTCATCAATATGGGTGGACATTATTCAATCTGATGAAAGCAGGGATAGAATAAAAAGGTGGAGGAAGGGTGAATTTGCCCTCTCTTCTTGAGCTGGGGCATCTATCTTCTCCTATCCTTGAACACTGGAGCTTCTGGTTCTCAGGCCTTCAGACTCTGGGACTTACATTAATGGGACCGCTGGTTCTCAGGCCTTTGACCTCAGATTGAGAGTAACACCATCAGCTTCCCTGGCTCTCAGATCTTCAGACCAAGACTGAATGACACCACCAGCTTTCCTGGGTCTCCAGCTTGCACACAGCAGATCATGGGACTTCTCAGCCTCCATAATTGTGTCCAGTTCCTATAACAAATCCCGTTACATATCTTGTACAAATCCTATTGCTTCCCTTTCTCTGGAGAACTTGACCAATACACACCCTCTTCAGGGGAGCTATTTTTTCTCTTATACTCCTTGTATATCAGGGTGAGAATATAAAGTTCAAAGGCTTCCTTTTTGCATTTCACTGCTATTTCCAGACCATTTGTCCATCTTTTTGGGGCTGGGGAGTTGAGGGGAAGGAAAGATTTCACTGTATCTTTGAGGCTTAGACTACCTGACTTGAAATATTCCCTCCTCTTTATGGCTGTTGTCTGGTGGCATCGCTACCACTCCTCCTCATGGCTGAGGATCGACTCTCAGCTATAAACATTTATCTCTACATAGACTGCCATCACGATGACCAGCAACTTCAACAATTAACATGATAGATTGGCTCTTTGATAATATTATGTAGTGGCCGGGCACGGTAGCTCAGGCCTGTAATCCTAGCACTTTCGGAGGCCGAGGTGGGTGGATCACCTCAGGTCAGGAGTTCGAGACCAGCATGACCTACATGGCAAAACCCAATCTCTACTGAAAATACATAAATTAGCTTGGCGTAGTGGCACACACCTGTAATCCCGCCTACTCAGAAGGCTGAGGTAGGAGAATTGCTTGAACCTGGGAGACGGAGGTTGCGGTGAGCCGAGATCGTGCCACTGCACTCCAGCCTGGGTGGCAGGGCAAGACTCCGTCTCAAAAAAATAATAATAAAAAATAAGAAAAGGTAATATTATGTAGTTACTGTTATTCATTTTAGATTTGATAATGTAGTGTGGAAGTTTTTTCAAAGAGTCACTTTAAAAATTAGATGCCAATCTGATATATTTACACATATAAACATGTGAGTGTCTAGATTTGCTTCCAATGGTAAAGGAAGATTGGCCATGAGTTGATAATGACTAAGATGGATGATGTATGGATGGAGGTTTATTATGCCCTCTCTACTTTTTATGTTTAAGGGTTCCATAACAAAACAGCAAATGAATCTCTGTGTGTGTTCCAAACCACCATGAGCTCTTTTTTCCTTGACTGCTACTCCCATGGAATCACTCAGTGTCATAGTCAGACTTAACCTTGTCAGCCCAGAAATTACCACCTCCAAAATTCCCATGTCATGCCTCTTATTCTCACAGCACTACTGCCTGTATTTCAAGCTCACTTACTTATTCTAGGAAATTCCAGCATTCTCAACCTCATTAAGAGTTCCATTTTGGCTGGGCATGGTGGCTCATGCCTGTAATTCCAGCACTTTGGGAGGCCGAGGCAGGCAGACCACTTGAGGTCAGGAGTTTGAGACCAGCCTGGCCAACATGGTGAAACCCCATCTCTACTAAAAATACAAAAATTTGCCAGGTGTGGGGGTGGGTGCCTGTAGTCCCAGCTACTTGGAAGGCTGTGGCAGGAGACTCACTTGAACCTGGAAGGCAAAGGTTGCAGTCAGCCGAGATGCCACTCCAGTGTGGGTGACAGAGCCAGATGACAATGTCTCAAAAAAAAAAAAAAATTTTTTTTTTTAAAAGAGCTCCATTTCATTGACCCAACCACCACATTCTCTCTTGTTCCTCATCCCCTTTGTGTATTCATTTGCCTGCTCGTCTAGCTTAAATGATGTTGAAAATTCTTGCCACGTCTTCAACTCCCTTGCTTTTTTTCTTTCTGACATACTTGACTAAGGAAATTCTGACAGTTGAAGTCTACTGTCTGCCATCCTGGGACCAGTGGTTGAGCAGCTGAACATTTTTAGGAGAAATTCACCCAAATGGGCTGACTTATTTATCTTTAAATTCATGTTTACAACATTTGAACTGGCATTCAACACTGTCCAGTAACCTACCAAAATTTTCCTAATGTCTGCCTACCAAGATGACTAATTCATCAGCCTTTCCTCTTTCATCAATCCTGTTGCCCACCAATTATAGCTGATGATATCCTTCGCGCATCACTAAAGTGATAAAATTAATCTGAGAGAAATATTTTACCTTCTGATTAACTAAATCTTCAAACCTCTTACATCTGCATTCCCTTCTTATCTATTCTTTCCTTTCCCTAAATGACAATTTCTCCACATGCTGTCAGAACAATTTTCCTTCCCAGGAACTTAGCTGCTTTGATGGTCTGCACTCTGTCTGCATTATTAGTCTACTAGTTTACACTGCATCATTCCCACCAGGGCCTAGGCTAGCTGGGACTTCTCAAACTGAAATTTGCACATGAGTCATCTGGAAGTCTCATAAAAATGAAAATTATGATTCAGTAGGTCTGGGGTGGGGCCTGCAATTCTTCATTTCTCAAAAACTCCAAGCCAATGCATGGGTTCATGCATCTCATTCTTTGAGTAACAAGGCTTTAGTGCATTTTAGAATCCAAGTAACAGGTGTTCATATGGTAGAAGTACAAGCAGAAGTGATATGAGAAGTACCAAGCACAGCACAGGTATCAAGCCTCAAAAGAAAAATAGGCCATATCTCTGCAGAAGCAAGCACCTTAGGGCCTTCTGCTAGGTCCAGGTCGAACTGTTTAGTGTGCAGATTATGAACTGGTCCAGAACTGTCCAGTGGCAGTTGTGGGGATTGGGGAGCTTAGAGCAGTGGATTTTAACAACTGTGCTTGAGTATTTTAACAATCAGTAATTTGTACCAGTATGTACCAGCTGATTGCAGCAAATATGGTTTGGATATTCATCTCCAAATCTCATGTTGAAACGTGATCCCTAGTGTTGGAGGTGGGGCCTAGCGGGAGGTGTTTCAGTCATGGGGGCATATCCCTCATGAATAGGGGTGCTGTCCTCATGGTAATGAGTTAATCCCTCTGTGAGTTCACATGAGATCTGGTTGTTTAAAAGTGCCTGGCACCCCCTCCCTCTCTGTCTCGCTTTCTCTCTCAGAGTGTGATGCTCCCGATCCTCCTTCACCTTCCATCATGATTGTAAGCTTCCTTAGTCCTTGCTACTAGCAGATGCTGGCGCCATGCTTCTCATACAGCTTGCAGAACCATGAACCAAAATAAACCTTTTTTTTTTTTTTAAATAAACTACCTAGTCTGAGATATTCCTTTATAGTGATCCATAACTAAGACAGCAATCTTTATGTCATATGACAAATTTTAGAAGAAATTAACAAAATATTCAGAGAGAGAGCTCTGAGCTCAAGTTGGGAAGAATATTCTTACAGTGCCAACCAAAAGTGAAGTGGGCTGAGTGAAAAATAATTTCCTATTCCTGAAAGGATTTAATCCCAAGTGAAGTATTTGTCACAGAATACATAGAGAATTGTTTGGGTTACAGAAAAGGGGTCCAGATCCAGACCTCAGGAGAGGATTCTTGGATCTCATGCAAGAAAGAATTCAGGGTGAGTCCACAGAGTAAAGTGAAAGAAGTTTATTAAGAAAGTAAAGGAATAAAAAAATGGCTACGCCACAGAGAGAGCGGCCCTGAGGGCTGCTGGTTGCCCATTTTATAGCTATTTCTTGATGATATGCTAAACAAGGCATGGATTACTCATGCCTCCCCCTTTTAGACCATATAGGGTAACTTCCTGACATTGCCATGACATTTGTAAACTGTCATGGCCTTGTGGGAAGGTAGTAGTGATGATGACCAGAGGTCACTCTCATTGCCATCTTGGCTTTGGTGGGTTTTAGCCAGCTTCTTTACTGCAAGCTGTTTTATCAGCAAAGTCTTTATGATCTGTATTTTGTGCTGACCTCCGATCTCATTCTGTGACTTAGAATGCCTTAACCAACTGGGAAGGTAGCCCAGTAGGTCTCAGCCTCATTTTACCTGGTTCCTATTTAAGGTGAAGTTGCTGTGGTTCACACCTCTCTGACATTTGAACTAGATAATTTAAGATTCCTTCAAACCTTAGATTCAATGAGTTCTACTCCAGTAGAGAACTATTATCACTCCAGTGTCATCTTTAAAAAAAAAATCTAAAACTCAATTGGACTTCAAATTGCAGTTTACTTGACGTCACAGTTTACAGACTGTTCAGATTTTTTCAGAAAGAAAAATTTTAAAATATTTAATGGATCAAAAATACATATTCTTTCCCAATCTTTCTAATTCTTTTCTAATTTTCTTTTTCTTTCCTTATTGCACCTAATAAGTAAATTTTGCAAGAGCATAGAAAAACAGTCAATAAACAAAAGTCAGTTTCTGAAGACTAGTGGTAAACAGTTGGAAAGTGAAATTATGATAAAGAAAAACATTTACAAACAAATGCAGCCAGAACATGATATGCTTAGGGATAAGCTGAACAAGATACATGTAAGACCTGTTTGTATACCCAAAACTACAAAATAGTGCTTGAAGAAGTAAAAGAAGACATCAATAAATGGAAAGATATACCATGTGATTGGAAGATTTAATATTGCTTAGATGACAATTCTTCCCAAATTGATCTATAGATTCAATGCATCCCTGATCAACATTGTATGGGCTTTTTTTTTTTCAGTAGAAATTTGAGCTGATTCTAAAATTTATGTGAAAATACAAAATACCTAGAATACCCGGGGCAATTTAGAAATAGATGAACAAAACTGGAAGACTTACACTACCCAATTCCCAACCTACCTTCATCATGACTGTGACATTGGAGTAAGACTCAATGGACTAGAATAGAGAATCTAAAAACCTTGCTTATATGGTCAATTAAATTTTTTTTCTCTTTTTTTTGAGACAGTGTCTCACTCTTGCCAAGGCTGGAGTGCAGTGGCACCATCTCGGCCCACTGCAACATCCACCTCCTGCGTTCAAGCAATTCTCCTGCCTCAGCCTCCTGAGTCGCTGGGATTGCAGGTGCGTGCCACCATGCCTGGCTAATTTTTTGTATTTTTAGCAGAGATGGGGTTTCACCATGTTGGCCAGGCTGGTCTTGAACTCCTGACCTCATGATCTGCCCACCTCGGCCTCCCAAAGTGCTGGGATTACAGGTATGAGCCATCGTGCCTGACCAGTCAATTAATTTTTGACAAAGTTGCTAAGAAAATAAAATGGGAGAATAATAGTTTTTTCAACAAATGGTAGTGGAATAATTGGGTATCTGTATGGACAAAACTGAGCCTCAATCATGGTATCACACCATATGTGAAACTTAACTGTAAGTAAATCATTAAATATAAAAGTTAAAACAAAACTTCTAAAACTTCTAAAACAATCTTGAAGTGGAGGCACATTTCTTAGAACATGAAAATTGCTATAACCTATATAAATGTGTAAATAAATTGGACCTTATGCAAATTAAGAGTGTCTATCTTTTGAAAAACTATGTCAAGAAACCGAAAAGGCAAGCCACAGTCTGGGAGAAAATTGCAATATATTTTTCTGACAAAGAACTTGCATCCAGAATATACAAAGAACTCAAACTCAATGAAAAGTCGACAAAATACTCGAACAAACATTCCAATAAGAAGATATAAAAATGACCGGCTGGGCGTGGTTGCTCATGGCTGCAATCCCAGAACTTGGAAAGGCCAAGGCGGGTGAATCGCTTGAGCCCCAGAGTTTGAGACCAGCCTGGTGCAATATAGGGAGACGTTGTCTCTACAAAAAATAAAAAATGAGGTGGGAATGTTGCTTGAGCCTGGGAGGTGGAGGCTGCAATGAGCCATGATTGTGCCACTACACTCCCTCCTGGGCGATGGGAGTGAGACCCTGTCATAAAAAAATAAATAGGTCGGGCGCGGTGGCTCACGCCTGTAATCCCAGCACTTTGGGAGGCCGAGGCGGGCTGATCACGAGGTCAGGAGATAGAGACTATCCTGGCTAACATGGTGAAACTCCGTCTCTACTAAAAATACAAAAAATTAGCCGGGCGTCGTGTTGGGCGCCTGTAGTCCCAGCTACTCAAGAGGCTGAGGCAGGAGAATGGCGTGAACCTGGGAGGCGGAGCTTGCAGTGAGCCGAGATCGCGTCACTGCACTCCAGCCTGGGCGACAGAGCGAGACTCCGTCTCTGAATAAATTAATTAATTAATAAGGCTAATATTACCATAAGAAGATGCTCATATTTATTAGGCATCAGAAAATGGAGATTAAAGCCCTGTTAAGATACCACTACACATCCCACATCTGCGAGAATGGCCAAAATTAAAAAGACTGACAGTGCCAATTTTGGTGAGAATGCGGAGTAACTGGGACTTTCAGGTATTATTGGTGGGAGTGAAAATAGTATGGTACGCAAAGCTGCGATAATCAAAACAAAACTGGCATGGAGACAGACCATAGAGACTAGTGGAATGGAATAGAAACAGAAATAAGCCCTGTCACATATGGTCAAATAATTTTTGACAAGGTTGCTAAGATCATTCAATGGGAAAAGGGCAATGTTTTAAACAAATGGTACTGGAAAAACTGGATGTCCACATGCATAAGAATGAAATTGGTCCCTTACTTTACAACGTACACAAAAGTTAACTCAAAGCGGATCAAAGACCTAAACATAAGAGCTAAAACTATAAAACTCTTAGAAGAAATTATAGCAGAAAATTTTCATGATGTTAGGTTTGATAATTATTTCTCGGATATGACAAAAGTACAGGCAATAAAAGTAAAAATAGATAAATTGGACTAAATTAAAATTTAAAACTTCTGTATGTGCGTATGAATAGACAAAATCAACAAATGAGGAAAAAGCAACTTACACAATGAGAACATACTTACAAATCACATTTCTAATAAGGGGTTAATATCCATAATATACAGTATAAAGAACTCCTACAACTCAAGAAAGAAAACCAAACAATCCAATTTTAAAAACGGGCAAAGAATTTTTTTTTTTTTTTTGAGATGGAGTTTCACTCTTGTCACCCAGGCTGCAGTGCGATGGCGCAATCTCGGCTCACTGCAACCTCAGCCTCCTGGGTTCAAGCGATTCTTCTGCCTCAGCCTCCTGAGTAGCTGGGATTACAGGGGACCACCATCACACCAAGGTAATTTTTGTATTTTTAGTAGAGACCGGGTTTCACCAGTTAGCCAGGCAGGTCTTGAACTCCTGACCTCAAATGATCTGCCCATCTCAGCCTCCCAAAGTGCGGGGATTACAGGCATGAGTCACCACACCTAGCCTTAGGGCAAATAATTTGAATGGACATTTCTCTAAAGAAGATGTACAAATGAGCAACAAGCACAAAAAAGATGTTCAATATTACTAATCATTAGGGAGATACAAATGAAAACCACAAAGAGATACTACTATTAAAAAACCTGAAAATAGCAAGTGTTGCTAAGGATGTGGAGGAACTGGAGAAATTCACTGTTGGTGGGATTGTAAAATGGTGCAGATGCTGTGGAAAACTATATTGTTTTCAAAACAAAGATTGAATATAAAATTACCATATGATCAAACCACTCCCCTTCTGGTTATACATCGAAAAGAATTGCAATCAGGGTCTCAATGAGATATTTATCCACCCATGTTCACAGCAGCATCATTCAAAATAGCCAAAAAGTAGAAGCTAACCCAAGCGTCCACTGGTAGATAAATAAACAAAATGTGGTATGTACATACAATAGAATATTATTCAGCCTCAGAAAAGGAAGGACGTTCTTTCTTCTTCTTCTTCTTCTTTTTCTTTTTTTTGAGAAAGAGTCTCACTCTGTCGCCCAGGCTGGAGTTCAGTGGCTCGATGTCAGCTCACTGCAACCTCCACCTCCTGGGTTCAAGCAATTCTCCTGTCTCAGCCTCCTGAGTAGCTGGGACTACAGTTGCACGACACCATGCCTGGCTAATTTTTGTATTTTTAGTAGAGATGGGGTTTCACCATATTGGTCAGGCTGGTCTCAAACTCCTGACCTCAGGTGATCCACCCGCCTTGGCCTCTGAAAGTGCTGGGATTACAGGCGTGAGCCACTGTGCCCAGCCAAAGAGGGACATTCTGACACATGCTACAACATGGATGAACCTTGATTCAGGATATTATACTAAGGCAAATAAGCCAGTCAGAAAAAGATAAATACTGTATGATTCCACTTATATGAGGTACCTCAAATAGTCAAATTCATAGAGACAGAAAATAGCATGATGGTTGCCAGGAGCTGGGGAATAGAGAGAATGGGAAGTTGTTTAATGGGTACAGAGTTTCAGTTTTGCAAAGTGAAAAGACCTTTGGAGATTGGTTGCACAGCAATGTGAATGTACTTAGTGCTATCGAACCGTATACAGTCGTCCCTCAATATTTGTGCAAGATTGGTTCCAAGATCCTGCTCATTGCCAAAATCTGTGGATACTCAAATCCCTTATATAGAATGGTAGCATTTGCATATAACCTCTGCACATCCTCCTATATACTTTAAATCATTTTTAGATTGCTTATAATACCCAATACAATGTAAATGCTATGTAAATAGTTGTCAGACTGTGTTATTTGTATTAATTTTTTAATGTTGCATTTTAAAAAATATTTTGACTGCTCTGCATTTGGTTGAATCTATGGATGTGGAGCCTGCAGTTACAGAAGGCCTACTGTACTTAAAAATGGTTAAGATGGTTACTTTTATGTTAATTAATTTTTAAAAATTAATTTTGAATAGTATGGTACAACCCCTTTGGAAAACACATTGGCACTTTTCTATAAACTTTTTTTTTTTTTTTTTTGAGACAGAATCTTGCTCTGTTGCCCAGGCTGGAGTGCAGTGGCATGATCTCAGCTCACTGCAACCTCTGCCTCCTGAGTAGCTGGGACTACAGGCCTGCACCACCACACACAGCTAATTTTTCTGTTTTTAGTAGAGATGAAGTTTCACTATGTTGGCCAGGCTGGTCTCGAGCTCCTGACCTCAAGTGATCTGCCGCCTCTGCCTCCCAAAGTGCTGGGAATTATAGGCCTGAGCCACGGCGGCCGGCCTCTTTTCTATAAAATTAAATGTACACTTTCCATAATATCCAGAAACTCCATTGCTACACTTTTACCCAAGATAAATAAAAACATGTCCTCAAAATGACTCGTACGCAATTGTTCACAGCAGCTTAATTAATAGCCCCAAATTGGAAAGGGCCATCAATAAGTAAATGGATAAGCAAATATCACAATTTATATTTATAAAATGAAATACTTTTTAGCAATACAAAGGAATGAGCTATTGACACATACAACATGGGTGAATTTTTAAAATATTATGCTGAGTGAAAGAAGCCAAAACGAAAAAGTACTTACTATATTATTCCTTTTATACAAAATTCTAGAACAGGCCAAACTAATCTGTAAAGGTGGAAAGCAGATTGTGTCAAAGGGAGAAAACAAAATTGACCCAAAGGGCATGAGACTGGGGTGATAGAAATGTTCTGTATTTTAAGTGTGTTGGGGGCCATGTCTGCACGCAGTTTTGGAGCAAGCAAGCAAGCAATGCTCTTTCTTGGTCAAGCAAATGAAAGCGTTTCCCGGATTCTGATAAAAGGAGCAAGAGACTCTCTGCTAGAATATTGATATGTTCCCTGACATTTACAGTGAGGTACTTGAAGAACTCCCACCAAAGCTATTCACAAATGTGAAGCTGCAGAGTTTTATGTACGGTCGTGGGTGTTACTTGCCAACATTTACCCCGACTTTGCTGTACTCTTTCAGCGTGTTGTGATATTCTCAGTAATTTTCAGGTCATTTTTTTTTCCTTTTTTTCCCTTGACTTCTCATCAGCTCCAAACCTCAGATCGCTGTTTCCTTCCAATACAATTTCTGAGTCCAGAGTGACATGAAGACTGACATAGCTCACCCACCAAATTGAAGTCCATTGAAAAATCCCCATTTCTTGGCTTACAGTCCACCTTTCTGTATCTCAAAAGCATTTGATTCATCTCTCCTGATTCCCCACCATGATCCATGCGGTGGTTGCACCAGGCATCCTCTCTCTCCTTCTTCCCACAACTTGTCTTTCTGCCAGTGACTTTGCTTCCAGTGTTACTGAGAAGATAAGGCCATCACATGTGACTCCCTCAGTTACACATGTTGTTATTCATGTTATTTTTGCTTCTGCACTTCCAGCTTTGCCAGCAACCTAAGCCTAGGTAGGTGCTCTTCTTCTCTCTGTTCATTCTTGGTGCTGTAGTGGCTGGTGGGGGTTCATTCCACATATAAGCTATTCATTGCCATCAAGGCTTTCACTTGCCAGTTTTAAACAATTTTATTCCATACAAAAATATTCCAGAACTTTTTGTACAAGTCACTGCCTCATTTACCATTTGTACCAATTGCACTAATTATATCAATGTACCTGCCCACAAACAATGTGTAAGAGGGATTTTCACTGCACTCAACAATCCTTAGGCAATAAAGCATAGTGGGTGAAAGAGCTCCACCAAGTACTAGCCACATGACCTTGACTAAATTAGTTTGACTTCTGTGCTTTAGTTTCCTCATCTGTAAAACAGGGATAAATAATAAGACCTAGTAGGGATGAGTTGTTGCAAAGAGTAAATGGCTGGTAGATGGAAAACACTTGGTGTAGTGCTATATAATAGTGCTTAGTAAGTGCTATACACACACTAAATCTGTGCGTGTTGGTAGCTGAAAATAGCTCTGTTGGGGATTTCTTCTATAAGTAATAATGTTGAACATTTATTCACATGTTTTTGGTCATTTGTTTTCTTTTGGGAAATGCCTTTTCAAGTCCTTTGCCAATTTGTTTTTGTTTCTTTTTCAACCCTGGCCTACAGAACTTTGCCAATTTGTAATGGCCCACAAATATTTCTTCACTGATTTTCAAGCTGTTTATGAGCTACGGCTATTAACTTTCTGTTATCCTGTTTTATTATTCGAAAATAGCTTTTCGGTCTGTTATTGGCCTTTATATTTGTTTATAGCATCTTACATTTTTTTTTTCTTCTATGACTAGAAGATTCTTTCCATTATTGTATCACTTAAAGTTTCTATTTTCTGTATTTTCTCCTTCCTCCCATCCCCAGTCTGGCAACTGATAGAAAGTGCCTTGAGCTCTTTGGAGGAAAGTGCCCATCTCGAGTGCTCATTATTCAATTTTGGGGCTGTTTAGTAAATAATAATAATGTTTCTAAAGAGATAACTCCATACTGTACTTGTAAATCAAGGAATTTGTCCTCCAGTCTCCTCAAAGAGTGAGGCTATTACTAGAGAAGTACCATAATTGGCTGAAAAAGATGGACATTTGAAAAGCCACATATAACAAATGTTAAAAAAGAAGCCTCCTTCTTGAGATTGAACACTGTCTTCTGTAGACTTCCCTCAGGAAATGAACCTCCGAGAGCTGCTGTTGTTGCCTTTGCTTCTCTGGCCGTTTGTCAAGCTAAATTGAGTGGAGCTCCTGGGTGTTGTCTGTTTAATCGCCCTCTTTGACAGAAGCTTTCTCATTACCTACCTGGCCCTGTTGCAAACCAGCGCCTGGAGGCAGACATATTGCACACCATTTCCTCCAGGGTCTTGCTGCAGGTTGTCTCTGGGAAGTAATGAAAATTTGGAATGTTCTCAGTGGGTGGGCTTCAGACCCACTGCCCCCTGCCATGAACCCTCAGCAGGCCAGCAATGTAGTAAAAGCCATTAGTGAAGAAATCTGGAGGAGTTCACCTCTAGGCAGGATGATTTGACTTTTGGAAGATACTCTGGAGTTAGCCAAGATATTTTTATCTGAAAATTATTTCTGTCTTATAACTCTGTTCCCTGGAGGCTCTAAGAATAGCAAAAACTGACAAATTTTGTTTTTGTTGTGGTTTACTTTCCTTTAATCTGCTAACAAATCTTTTTGGCTCCACATGAGGCTGTGTCTCTGCAGCTGCGTTCTTCAGGGCTGTTTCCCCTCAGTGTTTGGGGTATTCTCCTGGCCTTTGATACAGAATCTGAATCTTAAGCTGCCTTGCCATGACAGGTGTTCATTTTGCCCGAGACTTCTTAGTTTAGGTGAATGTCAGGCAGAAACTCTTCTCTCTTCAAAAAGAAACATTAGAGCAGAATAAGAAAAAGGAAAACCACCTTTCCAGAGCCTTTTTAATAAAGGGACTCTTCTGTGTTTATAGGTTGTTTCATGACCTTGAGAATGACTTGCAGGCAAAATAAATTATTCAGAGGTTACCTTGGTTTTCAAATTAATAAGCAGGTTGTTAAAGGAATGCTTTCAAAGCCCTACTTCTTAGATTTCAAATCTTATGTGTCTTAGCAATTTTTTTTCTTTTTTTTTCGGAGACAGAGTCTCACTCTGTTGCCCAGGCTGGAGTGCAGTGTGGTGCGATCTTGGCTCACTGCAGCCTCTGCCTCCCGGGTTCAAGCAATTCTCCTGCCTCAGGCTTCCAAGTAGCTGGGACTTCAGGTGCATGCCACCACACCTGGCTAATTTTTGTATTTTTAATAAAGACGGGTTTTCAATATGTTGGCCAGGCTGGTCTAAACTCTTGACCTCAGGTGATCCACCCTCATTGGCCTCCCAAAGTGCTGGGATTACAGGTGTGAGCCACCATGCCCATCCAAGTCTAGCAAATTTTAACAGACGCAAGGGAATATAGTGGGTTGAATAGTATCCCCCCAAAATTCATGTCTAGCCAGAACCTTAGAATAGGACCTTATTTGGAAGTAGGTTCATTGTAGATGTCATTTCGATAAGGATCAAGATGAGATCATACTGGATTTGGGTGAGCCCTAACTCTAATGAGAGTGCCCTTCTTAGATGCAGGAAAACACACACACACACACACACACACACACACAGAGAGAGAGAGAGAAGAACACCACGTGAAGATGGAGGCAAACACTAGAGTTAATGCTGCCACAAGCCAAGGAATTCCCCGAGCCACCAGAGACTTGAAAAGTCAAGAAAGGATTTTTCTTTTTCTTTTTTTTGGAGACAGAGTCTCGCTCTGTAATCCAGGCTAGAGTGCGGTGGCGCGATCTCAGCTCACTGCAACCTCCACCTCCTGGGTTCAAGCAATTCTCCTGCCTCAGCCTCCTGAGTAGCTGGGATTAACAGGTACCCACCACCACACCCAGCTAATTTCTTTTGTATTTTAGTAGAGATGTGGTTGCACCATGTTGCCCAGGCTGGTCTGGAACTCCTGAGCTCAGGCAATCTGCCCGCATCAGCCTCCCAAAGTGCTGGGATTACAAGCATGAGCCACAGCGCCCAGCCAAGAAAGAATTTTTCTAAAGAATTGTCAGAATTGTCTGAGAGCATGGCCATGCTGACACCTTTATTCCAGTCTTCTGGCTCTGAATATGAAATAAAATAAAATAAAATAAATTTCGGGTTTTTTTGTTTTGTTTTGTTTTTTCCTGAGATGGAATCTTGCTCTGTCACCCAGGCTGGAGTGCAGTGGCGCAATCTTGGCTGCCTGCAACCTCCATCTCCCGGGTTCAAGCGATTCTCTTGCCTCAGCCTCCTGAGTAGCTGGGATTACAGGCGCCTGTTACCACGCCCGGCGAATTTTTGTATTTTTAATAGAAATGGGGTTACACCATATTGGCCAGGCTGGCCTCAAACTCCTGACCTCAGGTGACCCACCCGCCTTGGCCTCCCAAAGTGCTGGGATTACAGGCGTGAGCCACCGCGCCTGGCCAAATTTCTGTTGTTTTAAGCCACCTAGTTTGAGGTAATTTGTTACAGCAGCCCTAGAAACTAATATAAGGGGGTTTGATCCTTGGCTTTATTTACAAACTTAAATTTCTTTAAACAAAACTGAAGCTAAGGTATTTGATTACCTTTTTAAATATTTCAGTTATCTAACAAACTTTCCAAGACACTTGTGTCTTGATTTAATTAGCTATTTCCCTATTTCGAACACCTCTGTTGCTTTCATTTTTTTCTTGAAATCATAAAAAATATAGCAAAGTATACATTAATTGTAAACTATATGTACATTTCTTTGCAAAGGTAGACTCTGGCGTTAAAACTGTTAGCATTTGGGCTGGTCCAGTGTGCTTGGCTGATGTGAGCACAGTGCTGATGAGACTAAGATACCAATTAGCCCTAAAGAGAGAAAAGCTGCGTCCTCCATGGCCCGGCTAGGACGTTTGATTCACTTAACAGGTGCATGCCACTGGGCAACCAGGGAGAGATGTACCCATCCATTATTGTTAAAGGATAAAACTCAAACATTTATATTGGTTTCTCTGATGATACCAACTTTATGTTTTGACAAAGAACATTATTTATACTAATATGTGAAAATAGCTAAAGCTTCATTGAGACATTAATCTCATAGGAAATGTTTGTACAAAAGGCAGGGAGATGGAAGACCAAGAGTTCACATGACATTTCATCACAGACCAATGGCAGAATGAGCTACAGAATGCAGTTTTAACACTATATGTCTAGTGGCATAATCCTTCTAGCTTTAACTGGCAGCTTTTTTTTTCTAGGACTAAAGCCACCAGCGTAATAAACATCTTTTAGATCTGCCTTCACCACAGAACTGTTTTTAGGAAACTCATCTATGATCCCAGGATTCACTGTTTGAAAGGAGTTGCTGGTGTTACCTTCAGAGACCTTAAATTGGTTTGAAATTATATAGTCACTAAAGAGATTGCGATTGTTATTTTAAGTTCTCTTTTTTAAATTTGAGACGGAGTCTCACTCTGTTGCCCAGGCTGGAGTGCAGTGGCACAATTTCAGTTCACTGCAACCTCTGCCTCCCGGGTTCAAGCAGTTATCCTGCCTCAGCCTCTCAAGTATCTGACATTACAAGTGTAGGCCACCACACCCAGCTAATTTTTGTATTTTTAGTAGAGATGGGGTTTTGCCATGTTGGCCAGGCTGGTCTCGAACTCCTGACCTCAAGTGATCCACCCGCCTCAGCCTCCCAAAGTGCTGGGATTACAGGCGTGAGCCACTGCACCCAGTTCATTTTAAACTCTTTATGCCTCAGTTTTCTCCTTTCTAAAATGGGGATCATAAGGACAACTACTTGATAGAGATAATACATGAGTTTAACATAATATGCTTAGTAATTGGTACAAAAAAATAGAATAAATAAGACCTACTATTTGATAGCACAATAGGGTGACTATAGTCAATAGTAAGTTAATTGTGCATTTTAAAATAATTAAAAGTATAATTGGATTGTTTGTAACACAAAGGATAAATGCTGGAGGGGATGGAGACCGCATTCTCCATGATGTGATTTTTGTTGTTGTTGTTTTTTTTTTTTTGAGACAGAGTCTCGCTCTGTCGCCCAGGCTGGAGTGCAGTGGCGCGATCTCAGCTTACTGCACCCTCCGCCTCCTGGGTTCATGCCATTCTCCTGCCTCAGCCTCCTGAGTAGGTGGGACTACAGGCGCCCGCCAGCATGCCTGGCTAATTTTGTGTATTTTCAGTACAGATGCGGTTTCACCATGTTAGTCAGGATGGTCTCGATCTCCTGGCCTCGTGACCTGCCCGCCTTGGCCTCCACAAGTGCTGGGATTATAGGCATGGGCCACCGCGCCTGGCCATGATGTGATTATTATGCATTGCATGCCTGTATCAAAGTATCTCATGTACCTCATAAATGTGATATACACTCTCCATGTACTCTCAAAAATTAAAAATTAAAAAAGAACATGCTTCAAACAGCCTTTAAACTAGTAGCCATATATAAATGTTAGCTGTTACTTCTTCTTTAGGCTTTGGACAAGGAACGTATCTTTTCTGTGTACCAGTCTATTTCCAGTGCCAAACTATAGTGCCAAGCAAATAGTGAGTGCTCAATGAAGATTTGCAAGCGACTTAATAGCAATTGAAGGAACACAGAGGGATTGACTTTGCCTTGCCTTCTTGACCTGTTTATGTTTTTGTTTCCCTTAAACTTTATAATTTAGGGATTAGGAGCAGCTGGTTGCTTATGTTCATAACTCAAAACACAAAAAGCTCAGCGGGTCTAACAGGGAGCGCAGCAATGTCTTTCACAGCTTAGACGGTGAACGGCGAAAGTTTATTTCCACGTTAACTGTTTTCATCGATGAAAACTGGTTAGAACATTATTTTTGGAGTGTTAGATACTGAAAAGATTGACTGTAAATCCATAATTTTCACAGCTGTGTTCTCCAAAATTTTCTTTACTCCTACAAGTGAAGAATGAAAATTACAGAAATGTATCTATGTGTGCATAGGAAGTCGTTTGCTTTTGGGAATTCTCCAGTTGGTAATTCAGTTAATTTGCTACAGTAACTTATGATCTCCTTCTCAGAGTTAACTTCCTGATCCTCTTGAATTGCAGGTGTATTTGTCAGGTGTGGACAGGCAGGTCTGCGGTTGGGCTTGCGTCTTCCTCAACAGTTCTACTTCTGCCAACTGGGTTATAAAAAGCTCTGCTGTAATCTGGTGGTTTAACTTGAGGTATAGTTTCCCCGAGAGACAACGTTAGGCCTTAGGTTTCATAACCAGACCAAGGAATTCAATTAATCTTACTATCCATGAAGGGTAATTGGATGTAAATAGCACTAGAGAATCCAGCCACCATTTACGACGATCATTGTAGGGGCTGTTTTTAGGCTGTCAATTTAGTGAGCTAGAAATACATCTTTCTTAAAAGTGAAGTTAGGGACTACACTTCTCTCCATCCTCCATTTGCTGTCTTTGAAGGTGAAGTGATAATTCTGGCCAGGCGTGGTGGCTCACGCCTGTAATCCCAGCGCTTTGGGAGGCCGAGGCGGGTGGATCACCTGAGGTCAGGAGTTTGAGACCAGCCTGGCCAACATGGTGAAACCCCATCTCTATGGGAAATACAAAAAAAATAGCCAGATGTGGTGGTGTATGCCTGTAATCCCAACTACTCGGGAGGCCGAGGCAGGAGAATCACTTGAACCTGGGAGGCACAGGTTGCAGTGAGCCGAGATGGCGCCACTGCACTCTAGGCTGGGCAACAGAGCGAAACTCCATCTCACAAAAACAAAAACAACAACAACAACACAAAGAAAGAAAGTGATGATGCTTCTAGTCTTCCCCTAAGTAGGAGATGACTTCTCTGGTCAAAGGATGAGAATGAAGAGTCAGGGGGAAGCAGGAAGCCCTGGAAAACAAGAACCATCTGCTGGGTAACCTCTGAGCTTAGTCTGCCTTTTTTGAAGTTCCCAGGGCTTGATTTATGGCACACTATGAACTCTGCTGTTGCAATTCTTTATTTCCAATTACAGCATGATCTTCTTATTGAATGATGAGTTCCTAGAAGATTGATCCTTGATATACCCTTTATCATCACTGTTTAATCACAACGCTTGCCACATAGTAGGGGCTACATAATTGTTGAAATGAAATCTCTCCAGTTTCTAACCTTTCCTAACCTGTTCAGGAGAATTATATAACTTGATAGGTTCTTCACTACCTTTCCTGTCGCTCAAGGAAGAACTCAGCTTTCTTGATATATCTTGTGAATTTCATTCCAAAAAAGTGAAATAAAAATAGGGCATCTATTTCTACCCAGACCCTGTAGAGAAAGACAACAGGCCATGTATCTGATAGGTGTGTTGGCCATGTGTCAGTGTGCTAGCCTGTGTGAACCTTGGTCCCTGTAAGGAGAGGGTATCCCCACTAAGTGAGTCCCCGTCCGTGGTAATTGTACTCTATGCCAGACAGTCAGATAATTCTGAGTGGTAGAGATCGGCTGGATTTCCAATGTACCCTAACAATAGACTGTGTCCTATCCTGCCTTGGTTTACCTGAGACGCTTCTGCATCTTTTTTTTTTTTTTTTTTTTTTTTGAGATGGAGTCTCGCTCTGTCACCCAGGCTGGAGTGCAGTGGCCTGATCTCAGCTCACTGCAAACTCTGCCTCCTAGGTTCACACCATTCTCCTGCCTCAGCCTCCCAAGCAGCTGGGACTCCAGGCATCCGCCACCACGCCCTGCTAATTTTTTGTATTTTTAATAGACATGGGGTTTCACCACATTATCCAGGATGGTCTTGATCTCCTGACCTCGTGATCCACCCACCTCAGCCTCCCAAAGTGCTGGGATTACAGGCGTGAGCCACCGCGCCCGGCCGAATCTTTTCAGCCTGTTCCAACTCTTACCTCTTTATTTGAGTTACCATGACTAGGACTCAATTGCTGGAGATAAAAAAAATCTTGACCAAGACAATACAGGTAGTTCTTTAAGGACCAAAAAAACCCCATCTTCTACATTTAAGAGGAAAACCAATCTCACAGGTCTTTACAGGAACAGAGAAGGACAGCAGGGTTAGAGATCTGTAGATACATTGATCAAGTCAGGTGTGGTGATGTGCTGGACCTCAGTTGGAAGAGAGCGAATTATCTAGAAACTCAGTGAGGAGGAAAGAGAGCAGGGATAACAACTGATAGTAGAGCATGTATGTCCTTGATCGTCGAGAAGGTGAAGGCAGAATTCATTTATAAGTAAAGAAGATACATGATATAGAGACCAGATATGTTAGGGGATGATGGCCTTTTATTTTATTCCTGGTAGACTCACTTGAGGAATAAATGTGGAGCACCAGTGGCTTGTGCTTAAATGTGTCTTCTGTATATTTTGCTCAGTAGAGGTTTAATTGGGATAATTTCTACTTCTAATGTATAAAAAAGCCAGTGGTTAGCACACTTTCCAGAAATATTCATAATGTGTTCTATAGGAATGATTTCCCCCCAGTCTCATTTGTGAGACTAGAACCCTCTGGAATTACACAATATGGGAATCTTGTGTGTAAAAAGTGTAGAAGAATTAAGCTTACTGGTAATATACATCTTGATGTCAATCATTTGATTCATTTTCTTACTTTAATGATATTAACCTGTGAGATGGATTTTTGATTGATGGACTAGGGTAGTGGCTTTCAGAGAGAATGCCAAGAACACCAGTGTCTTGCTCTGTCTTAACTCCCAATTAGAAAAAAAAAACTTTTAAAATAAACTTTTTATTTTAGAATAGGTATAGATTTTCAGGATAGCTGTGAAGATAGTACGGAGTTTCCATATACTCCACACCCAGCTTCCTTTGTTATTAGCATCTTATATTAATATGGTACATTTGCCATAATTAATGAACCAATGTTAATATTATTAACTAAAGTCAATACTTTCTCTTTTCTTTCTCTTTCTTCCTTCCTTCTTTCCTTCCTTCCTGTTTCATTTCCTTCCTTCCTTCGTTTCCTTCCTTCCTTCGTTTCCTTCCTTCCTTCCTTCCCTCCTTCCTTCCTTCCCTTCTTCCTTTCCCCCCTCCTTCCCTCCCTCCCTTCCTCCCTTCCTTCTTTGACAGAGTCTCACCTCTGTTGCCCAGGCTGCAGTGCAGTGGTGCCATCACAGCTCACTGCAGGCTTAACCCCCCAGACTCAAGTGATCCTCCCACCTCAACCTTCTGAGTAGCTGGGACTACAGGTATGTGCCACCATGTCCAACTGATTTTTTGATATGTTTGTGGAGACAGAGTCTCACTATGTTGTCCAGGCTGATCTCCAACTCCTGGCCTCAAGTGATCTTCCCACCTTGACTTCCCAAAGTGCTGGGATTGCAAGCATGAGCCACTGTACCTGGCCTAAAGTTACTCTTTATTTTACTTTTTTTTTTTTTTTAATACTAGGGAGCTATGACTGCAAGGGCTACCATATGTTTATTGTAATACTCAATGGTTTCCTCTATGTATTGAAGCTACTCTATTCTGAATATGGTTCTTAAGCCTTCCTAACCATAAAAATCACATTGGAGCTTTAAAAATGCATGTTGCTAGGTTCCCCCACTGAAGATCCTGATTTATTTGGGCAAGGGAGTTGCTGGGCAAGAACCTACCTTTTTTTTTTTTTTTTTACAACAAACACAAGTAATGCTAATACAATAGTCTCTAGACTACAAATATTTTGAGAAAATAGACCTAAACTATAAAGGGAAATTAAGAAATCCTTAGTACCACTTAGAAGTTGCCATATCCATTTCTGTGATGCTAAAGGAAAATTTCACTGTAAGTTGTTTTTTTTGGCATCACCCCAGAGCATAACATACAATTAGTATCTAACTCAATCATTTCTCTTCTTAAAAGCACTTTGCTGTCCCTCTTGGATGGGCAGGGCCACTTTCCAATGTGCTGCAATAGCATTTTGTTAAAACCAACATCTCATGTTAACACAACTATTTGTGGGCTTACACAACAAGAATAGATGGAGAAATATATCCCGGGAAGGAAAGTATTATTATTAAAGAAAAACCTCAACTGACTAGCCACATTTTTATCCTGTAGGGATAGCAGAATTCATATCATGGAAATTTTTATGTTTTCCTTTAGAAAAACTACTTACGGAGCCCTTTGGTTATAAAACAAAAAGGCCCGGACCCATCTAGATTAGAGAAGAAGAAAGGGAGCTAAACTGATCTTCATGATGAACTTAAACGGAGTCATCCCTGAGGATGGAGGGAATGATCTAAGCTGGAAAGGGCTATGTGAGCTTTCTTTGACCAGGCTCAAGAAGGAATAGGTTTCCAATCCCTGGAACTTAGAGAAGCCAGTGCAGAAATGGGCTGAAGCAACGTGATGAAAGAGTGAGATGCTACAGAAGAGACAATCAGAGAGAGGTTCCTTGGGGCAGAGAATGGTGGATGAGATTTAGGATCAGTGTTCCCAGATTCGGTCTGTTGCAGATTATTGCCTTTTATCCTAGTCCTTTGTATACAATAGCCTTGTGTTAGTGGGTCATGTTTTAAAGCACAAGAACAAGGCAGATTGGACAGACCTAAAACAGTATAAGGAGGTAGAGTCAGATGGCCCAAAATGACGAAAGAGAGGATTGGAGTAGGAGTCGGGTCTGGGACTCCTTAGAATTATGGGTGAGTGAGCTGGATATTCTCATTCATATGCATGGCACTTTGAGTTATTTGATCTGGACTCATAATGGCAGACAGACTTAAGGACTCTGGGTTATATTAACAAGAAATACCCTAAAGATTCTTTTGTCTTCCTGCAGATCTGAAAGATGAATATTGATAGAAACTTTTGTAACAAATGGATATCTCTCCTACCATTTTTCCTCTGATTATGTTGTTCTAGTTGTCTGTGATTCTTATTGTCAGCACAGTGCTGAATTTTCAAATAGACTCTTGCTTATGAAGCTGGCAGTATTTCATTATTTATGACTTTGTTCAACTTCATCTAGTCTAAACACAAAGTAGATAGAAGTTGTGTTTTTCTATTGCTGACAGCAAAATTCTCTTGCATGAACATATTTCTTTACACAGACAAAAGATGTTGAGCAAGGCATGATAGTTTTTGCACAGTACAGCTGAGGAGGATGGATGGAATGACTGCTGCAATATAAGAAACTAAGAAAAAATTCGAGGCAAAAGAGCCCAATCTATATAAGCTAGTAAAACTGGGATATAAACATGAAAATTAAAAAGATACATTTTCCTGTAGCCTTTGTGCTATAAATTATATGAAAAGGGTGACCAATAGAAGAGGGAAATTTGTTTTTTAATCCTCTGGGAAATGCTAAGGAGTCATTTCTTTTTTTTTTTTTTTTTTTTTCTTTTTGAGACGGAGTCTCGCTCTGTCGCCCAGGCTGGAGTACAGTGGCGCTATCTCGGCTTACTGCAACCTCCACCTCCCGGGTTCACACCATTCTCCTGCCTCAGCCTCCCGAGTAGCTGGGACTACAGGCGCCCGCCGCCCCGCCCGGCTAATTTTTTGTGTTTTTAGTAGAGACGGGGGTTTCACCGTGTTAGCCAGGATGGTCTCGATCTCCTGACTTCGTGATCTTCCCGCCTCGGCCTCCCAAAGTGCTGGGATTACAGGCGTGAGCCACCGCGCCCGGCCCCTTAGCAATTTTGAGGTAACATATTAATAGGTTATTGGGATTAGGACATACACACCACAGATTGACTATAGATTTCATGTTCCAATTCATTCATTTTTTTCACCAGAGCCACTGAGGAAATTTTTAATATAAGTCATGAAAAAGGATGGGGCAAAATTGGAATTGCATGATTCCTTGCTTCCAGTAAAAAAAAAAAAAAAAAAGGTTAAGGATTAAGTAAAGGACTAATTTAAATTGGGCTCCCTACTCCAACCAATTATTCAAATTGTCTCATTTGATAGCCTCAGGGTGCTACTGATACTGAATAATTTGATCCTTGTCTGGAATCTTTTCCTTGACTTCATTATTATACTTGTTCTTAGCTACCTTAGGTTGAAATATACATGATGGTCATGGCAGGTTTCTTGGTAAAAGAATTTGGCTTGTTTTTTCAACCCATCACTAGAAGATACCTTTTGGAGCTATCAGGTCATGGGGAATGCTGTTCTGGTAAGAGCTGCCCAGACTTAGAAAACCATGACAATTAGCACCCTTAGAAGAGGAAAATCTGGCTTAGAGGCAGGTAACAGAGACTATCTTTAGAGAAAGAAAGGGTTATTAAATAATCTAGTGCAACACAATCTAATAGAAGTACAAAATAAGCCACATACATAATTTAATTTATCTAAAAGCCACATTAAACACAGTTTAAAAAGCAGATGAAATAAATGTTTATAGTATATCCGAAGTATCATCATTTCAACATGTAATCAACATAACAAATTTTTGTTAAGACACTTTAAGTTCTTTTTCTATACACTATGATTTAGGATCTGGTGCATACTTCATATGTACAGCACACCTCAATTCAGTCTAGCCACATTTCACGTGTGCTACAGCCACAAGTGGCTGCTAGCATCTACTACATTGGTTAGAGCCTAGTAGAAGCTTATTGTACTTAAGGGACATCTTTAGATAATCTTGTTTATTGAGTCCTTCACAGCATTCTCTACTCTTATCCACATCAATTCTAAAGCTTGACGCCCCTTAGATGAGATAGTGGCCACAACTGTCTGCCTCAACACCAATGTACTACTTCCTTTTCTCTTGGCAATATCCACTAGAGAAGCAAGAAAAAGTAGCACTCACCTCCCCATTCTTCTTTGCAGCTAGGGGTGGCCATGTGACACGACTGTGGTCAATGAGTGGTCAGCAAAATTATGATCAAGGGTTTCTGGTAGCTGGTGCCTCCCCTTCCTTCTTCTGGGTGTTCTGAATGTGAGGCCTGGAACTGTAGAATCCCGAATAATCTCAAAGACACATGGGCTGACGCCATGAAATAATTGAACCAATGCTAACATTCACCAACCTCCACATTTCTTTCTACAAAAATCACTGGGCACAGTGGCCCACACCTGTAATCCCAGCACTTAGGGGAGGCAAGCCAGGAGTTCAAGATGAGCTTGGGCAACAAATTGAGACCCTGTTGCTAAAACAAATAAATAAATAAATAAAGTTAGCTGGGCATGGTGGTGTGAGCCTATAGAGTAGGCTACTTGGGAGGATCGCCTGAGCCCAGGATTTCAAGGCTGTGATAGTGCCACTGTACTCCAACCTGGGTGACACAGCAAGACCTTAACTTTAAAATAATAATACGCTGGGCACGGTGGCTCACACCTGTAATCCCAGCACTTTGGGAGGCTGAGGCAGGCAGATCACTTGAGGTCAGGAGTTCGAGACCAGCCTGGCCAACATGGTGAAACCCTGTCTCTACTAAAAACACACAAAGTAGCCAGTGTGGTGGCGTGCATCTGCAGTCCCAGCTACTCAGGAGGCAGAGACATGAGAATCACTTGAACCCGGGAGACGGAGGCTGCAGTGACCTGAGATGGTGCCACTACACTCCAGCCTGGGTGACGAAGCCAGACTTATCTTGAAAATAGTAATAATAGTAATAATAATAATAATGAAGAAAACACCATAAAAACCTTAATTATTTAAGCCATTGTTCATGGATTTCTCTTTGACTTGCATTTTATTTCACCTCTAAGTGATGCAAAACTTTCTGGAGCCTGCTCTGAACAGACTACACTCCTCCTTTGCCCTCTGGCTTCCTGCTAGCTCTGACAATGGGGCACTACAGGGAGACAAGAAAGTAGGAGGAAGGAGAACAGACTCCCATTTTCCTTTTTTGCTCCAATCAGGGTTGTCCTGAAATACCTAGGGGGATTTCTAGTTCCTTACTGGACTCTGACTGATACATCCCCTGCGGCCTCTTCTCTACATGGAATTTAGAAAGATAGTTTTAGGCTAGGTGCAGTGGCTCACGCCTGTAATCCCAACACGTTGGGAGGCCGAGGCAGGTGGATCACCTGAGGTCAGGTGTTCGAGACCAGCCTAGCCAACAGGTGAAACCCCGTTTTTACTAAAAATACAAAAATTAGCCGAGTATGGTGGCATGCGCCTGTAGTCCTAGCTACTTAGGAGGCTGAGGCAGAACTGCTTGAGCCCAGGAGGCAGAGGTTGCAGTGAGACGAGACTGCATTACTGCACTTCAGCCTGGATGACAGAGTGAGACTCCGTCTCAAAAAAAAAGATAGTTTTAAAGCATAATTCAGTTCATATCTACAGTGGCTTCTGATATCAATAAAAATGAAACCCAAAGTTTCTTCTACAGCCAGTGAGATGTTATTTCTTTGACCCTTTCTCCTACCTCTGCTCTGACACAACTGTCAGAGGCATTTGAACTAGAGTGACTCCATCCGGAACAGGGGCTGGTTAAAATAAGGATGAGGACTGCTGGGCTGTATTTCCAGGAAGCTAGGCAGTCTTAGTCACAGGATGAGACAGTAGGTCGGTACAAGATATAGGTCACAAAACCCCCTCCTGATAAAACAGAATGTGGTAAAGAAGTGGGCCAAAACCCACCAAAACCAACATGGTGGTGACAGAGACCTCTGGGCGTCCTCACTGTTGATTAGACACTAATTGTAGTACATTAAAATGCTAAAAGACACTCCCACCAGTACCAGTTTTACCAGTACAGTTTACAAATGTCATGGAAAGGTCCAGAAGTTACCCTATATGGTCTAAAAAGGAAAGGAACCCTCAGTTTTGGGAACTCCTCAACCCTTTCCTGGAAATCTCATGAATAATCCACTCACTGTTTAGCATATGATTAAAAATAACCATAAAAATAGCCAACCAACATTCCTTGGGGCTGCTCTGCATATACAGTAGCCATTCTTTTATTTCTTCACTTCTCTAATAAACACTCACTTTTCTCTGTGGACTCGCCATTAATTTTCTTGCACAAGATCCAAGAACCCTCTCTTGGGGTCTGAATTGGGACCCCTTTCTGGTAACACAATCACCCAGAGTTCCTTCCTCTTCCAAATCAAACCAACCCAACATACTGTCACCCTAGGGACTCTGCCTGTAATAGTCCTTCCGGATGGATCCTCACTTTGCTCCAACCCTCCGTTGGTTCAGCCCTCTGCTCAAATATCACCTCATTAGCAAGGGCTTCCCTCACCACCCTTATAAAACACAGTTCTCTGTCCCTCTCAATCCACTCACCTGCTCCTTGTTTTTCCCTAGTAGTATCCCCACATGATGATTTGAAACTGCCATTGCAAAATTATAACTGATAAAATTATTACAGTGAAAGAGAGCTGACCTAACCAACTTTGTCTTGCTTCTAAACTCCTAGCTGTCGTTGTTCACTCATGGGTGTAGGCCAAATTAACTTTGGGAGGAACTTAGTTTATCGTTTAACTTTGAAACAAAGATGATAACAGCCCTTTCCCAAAACAATCCCCTTTCCTTCCTGGGGACTAGACTGCTTTTGCAGGACTAACAAAATTGGCCAAATGATGAGAAATTATGGTTTAGGAGTCATGCAGTTGGAGGTTACAAGATTCTGACCCTCCCCAAATTGCTCCTGGGGATAACATCACTATTGTAAAACCTAAGATCAGTGCTTGAGATATTTTGCAAACCCTGCACTTGATGGATCGATATACTGGCTCATCTGGTCTTGTGGCCCCACCTAGGAACTGACTCAGCGCAAGAGGACAGCTTCAACTCCCTATTATTTCATCTCTGACCCAAGCAATCAGCACTCTCAACTCACTGGCTCCTACCTACCAAATTATCCTTAAAAACTCCAATCCCCAACGAATTTTTGGGGAGACTGATTTGAGTAATAATAAAACTCCCACACAGCCAGCTCTGCATGAATGACTCTTTCTCTATTGCAATTCCCCTGCCTTGATAAATTGGCTCTGTCTAGGCAGCGGGCAAGGTGAACCCACTGGTTAGTTACAGTTTTACATGCTTGTTTACCCATATATTATTCATCTCTCCCAACTAGAATAAAACTCCAAAAGGGTAGGAACTTTGACTATTGCATTCATTGCCTTATCCCCATTGCCTGGAACAGTTTCTGAGACAGGACTCATGGGAAAAGGATCAGTAGGAAATGGAAAGAGATGGTATCAGTTTCAAGTATGATGATTTTTGAGTTGCCCCTTGAATATTCCTGTGGACATACCCAGTTGACAGCCAGAGACACTCGAGTCTGGAGCTAATGGAAGACATATAGTTAGTTGAATTAGATTTGATTAAAGCTATAGGTTTAGATGAGAACATCCAGGAATGGTTCATAGAAAGAGAGGAGAGTCATGATAAAATTGCAAAAGACATAAAGAGAGAGATTGATACAATGATAGAGGTAGGAGGCAGAGAAATTCCAGGCAGACAGGGACGGGTCCCTGGCAAAACTCCACCTTCAAGCGGAAAAGCCTGAAACCCATGGCCCAAAGTGAGAACTTCTATCCATTTTCCTGCTTAAATGTTGCCTTTTCCTAAACTACCCATGACCCACCCCACCCCCTATCCTGTGCCTATAGAGACCCCAGACTCAGTCAGAGAGAAGGGGAGATGTGGCTGGACGTCAGAGAGAAGTGACTTGACTTCAAAGGGATGGCTTGATGGCTTGACTTCAGAGAAGACTGGCCAGAGATGGCTGGACTTAAGGGGAAGATTACTTGCCCATCCCATCCCCTTTCCAGGTCCCCTTCCCCTGAGAGCCATTTTCACTGTTCAATAAAATCCTCCGCATTCACCATCATTCGACTCGTTCACACAACCTCATTTTTCCTGGAAGCCAGACAAGAGCTTGAGAGCTATGAGTGCAGACAACCAAAAAAGGGCTGTCACACTGGCCCTTTGCCGTTGGTGGTGGAGGGCAGCCGCCTCATGTGATGAGGCAAAGGGCCCACTGAACTGTTAACACTTAAGCCGTACGTGGCTGGCAGAGCTGAAATAGCACTGTAACATGTCCTCTTGGGCTTCAGGGGTCTTAGGTAGCCCCACTTGGATGCTGCCATGGGGCCTTCATAGAGTTTGCTCCTGCTGGCACCCAAAAGCAGCTGGCCAGATCCCGTATTTGCTTGCCTACTTGCTTCCTCCCGCAAGGGGTTGAGTATGGCAAGCTGAGTAAATGGAGTTTATTTCTGCCAGCACTCAAAAGTGCTCCCTCTGGTTCCTGCACTTGTTCACTCATATTTTGCCTCCTGTAAGAGGTAGAAAGGGGTGGGCTGAGTAAACAACGCACCCCTGTCTTGAATTCCACAAAGGAGTCAAGAAAATATCCTGCTTCAATACCAGGGGGGCTATGCAGCGATATTATGAATGACCATCAGATCAGAGAGAAGTGGTGCTGCAGAAGTCCCGAGAGGAGAAATTGTCCAGGGGAAGGTGACTCAATGCCACAGAGAAGACAGGTGAGATCAGGACTAAACCTGACCTTTTGGTTTGGTAACCAGGGAATGTAAGCCAAAAATAAAATTCTAAGCCCTTCCAGCTGAGTGACGGACCCCTCCCTGCCCCCCATCTCTGCCAAGGGCATTCCAAAGAATTATGAAAAACTAGTACAGGCCGTGATGGGAAGGAAGGGTCTGACATGCCTCATTATACCCTCTTCCCTTTGGAATTCAGGTATGACTAACCAGCACTAACCTTAAAACAGCAATCTTAGGACTGACAAAATAAACTCCTTGTAGCAATAAGATACCAACATGACAGATAGCAGGCCCTGAAAGAAATCAAAGTATTTTACCTGAAAACATATTTCTTTGACATATTTTGAAATGGCCCGGCAAAACTGTATCTTAGGGGAAAATCTACATTCTGTAGAGAATCACTTTCCTTTTCCAGGTCTTTTCCCTCATCCAGGAGATAATTAACTAAAAGTCTGGCACCTTTTTAAGTGTGATAAGAAACATTTACAGTCTATTCTCTGAAACCTGCTACCTGGAGGCTTCACCTGCATAATAAGAACCTTGGCCTCCACATCCCCTTGGCTTAACCCGGACACTCCCTTCTGATTCCAGGTCTTTACATACCACCTTTACTCTTTCAACCAATTGTCAATCAAAAATCTTTGAATTCACCTATGACTGGAAGCCTCCCTCTTCACCCCTCTACCCCTGCAACATACACCTTACATGTATTGACTGATGTCTTATGTCTCCCTAAAATGTATGAAGCCAAGCTGCAGACTGACTACCTCGGGCACGTATTCTTAGGACCTGGGGCCGTGGTCACTCAAGTTTGGCTCAGAATAAATCTCTTCAAATATTTTAACAGAGTTTGACTCTTTTCCTCGACAGGAAGCTTTGTCAATGCTGGTGAGGGCCATGGTGTAATGATGAATTGAGAGTTTTGTGGAAAGCCAGATTACCATGGATTGAAGAGTAAACGAGATGGGAGAGTGTGGGTTTATCTTTTGTAAAGAGTGTCTGAAAGGAGGAAAGACATTTCCTAACTACAAGACAGATTAGGTCAAAAGCAAATTGTCTTTTTTTGGTTTGTTTTTTTAAGAGGAAAGATAGTTGGATGTTCCACACAGCACTGGAAATGAGTGACTGTTGCTGAGGGGACACAGGCCAAGGCCGACTTGGAAGGCCTCTGCACTCTATGTGGGCACCATTTCCAGACTCACTGTTGCGCAAATCTGGGTTCATAGAGGTGCCTTGCTGAGTCTCTGGTACTGTCTTTTCAGTAAGTCCTCTTTTGAGACATGAATTGAAAGCACCATAGAAACAACGGACCCTCCCGCTCTGCTCTGAAGCAGGCCTAGCCCCTGACTCCCTACGTTGCTGGGTGGAAGCCAGTCCTCTCTCCAATTTTGCAGATTTGCTATCTAAAGAATTTGCAGGCCAGGCACAGTGGCTCACGCCTGTAATCCCAGCACTTTGGGAGGCTGAGGGAGGTGGATCATGAGGTCTGGAAATCGAGACCATCCTGGCCAACACGGTGAAACCCTGTCTCTACTAAAAATACAAAAAATTAGCCAGGTATGGTGGCAGGTGCCTGTAGTCCAAGCTACTCGGGAGGCTGAGGCAGGAGAATGGCATGAACCCGGGAGGCGGAGCTTGCAGTGAGCCGAGATAGTACCACTGCACTTCAGCCTGGGTGACAGAGCGAGACTCCGTCTCAAAAAAAAAAAAAAAAAAAAAAAGAATTTGCAAAACCTTACACGTTCCTCTTTTTATGCGTTTCCTGCAAGCTGCAGGTCACATATTGAAAGAAGATCCTTGGAACAGAGGGATTGGTATAGCCCAGAGCTTCCCAAGGTAAACAAACAAGCCAAGTCCTAGCAGCACCAGGTTAGGGTAAATAAAAAATTTGAAAGGAGGAAACTTGCTTTTGTTTTAAAATATCATAGTTTAATGAGAAATTTGAGCCTTGGTGACTGTCTTAACCCTTTTTTTTGTGAATATTGACGATATGCCTTGATCCATAGTATGCCACGGGTACATGATCCTTTCACAAATCTATGGTGGTGAAAAATGTCTCTTTATAATGTGTTGTGTACTGGTAATCTGAGGCTGGAAGATTTGTGGATGTGGTAAAAATCAGTCTTTGTGGTTGGCCCACATTTTTTTTCTTTGGCCTCTAGCAACTGCACCCTGTGTGTGTTGGCATAAGAACAGTATGGATCCATCACCTTACTGGCTTGTCAGCAATTACATAAGACAGCTCCACTTTCACTGAGAGTAACAATAATAATTTCTTCTGAGGACTTTTCTGGAAATGAAAACACTTTAAGCAAAAAGCAGTGATCTAATTTGGAAGCAATACCTAGCAGAAAGTGTATTCGTTTCCTAGGGCTGCCGTAAAAAAAAAAAGACCACAAACTGTGTGGCTTCACACAACGGAAATGTATTCTTTCCCAGTTACAGAGGCCAGAAGTCCAAAATCAAGGTGTTGACAAGGTTGGTTCATTCTGGAGGCTCTGAGGGAGAATCTCTTCCATGCCTCTCTCCCAGCTCCTGGTGGGTGCCAGCAATTCTTGGTGCTCCTTGGCTTGCTGATGCCTGACTCCAAATCTCTATCTCCATCATGTGGCATTCTGTCTGGATGTCTCTGTGTCCCTGTCTTCACAGGGCCTTCACATGACACCAGTCATTGGAACTAGTGTGCATTCCAATCTAGTACGACCTCGTCTTAACTTGGTTACATCTGCAGAGACCCTGTTTTCAGATAAATTCACATCTACTTGAACTGGGGGTTAGGGCTTCAACATATCTTTCTGCGGGGACACAACTCAATCAAGAACAGGAGGCTATTGAGAAATAGGTATTTAGAAGAGCTCAGTAAGAATCCACATTTAGCATACGAGGAAGGAACATGGTATGCTGAGTAGTGAATTATAACTTTTATGTATTCAAGCTTTGGTAAAAGCTGGAATCCCTCTGGGGAAATTAAGAAAAAAAAATCCCACTTTGATAGAGGCTGAAATTCTTGGTAGTGGAAAGCAGATTAGCCCGCTCTGTCTAGCACATATAGCACTTTCCCTCTTTTTAAATTGGACAAGTCTGGCCTGGAAACTAGAAATCTCGGTTGAAAGCCATAAACCACTTAGAAGTAGTCAGAATTACAGTCATTTTCAATATACCATACCCTATAAGAAGAGCATCTCCTTAATCATAATATCCAACTCTCAGACTATCCTTTTATAGACATTGAGGCTACAAAGGCATTTTCTTGATGGATTCCATGGTACCGGGAACTTCTCAGAATCTGCATAGCTTATTCTGGGAAATTTGCCAGACCTTAGCCTTTTAAATTTGTGTAACTTCCATGATGAATAGTATATTGTGTATGAAAGTCTATCAAAATAAACCAAATATTTCTTCTTTCCTTATGATTAGAATACCTGTAGTTTGTCTCTCCGAGTTAGGCATTACATTATGTTTCCTCTGGGTTCATTTCATTTTATAATTTTAAAAAATTATAGTGTATCATTGTCTATCTGTGCCATTATTTTCCTTGAGTTTAAAGATGTCACATCAAACAGAACTCTTTTTTGAACTGAATCTCTATTACTGGGGACCTGCACGTTTTGAAGCTGGCTAGGACTAAACATTTTCTTCATACCAGCTGTCACAAATAATTCAGTCTGCTAAATTCCAATACACTGGCAGAATGGGTGAGCAGTCCCTTGAAAAGAGAATTTTAAATATCAGTCTCTTCTCTCTTATATCAGTGTTCAGAAACTCCAATGAAAACATTTGGGGAAGCAGACAGAATTAGTAATAATGGAATTAGAGTGCTTTCCACATGCCCATTTTGTGTTGATCTGCATTTAGGTGGAGGTTAGAACTCAGTCCCTAAGTCTTGAAAGCTTGATGCGTGCAGAGCAATGTACTGAGACTATAGGTCCCTGCCCTCAGGAATCTTATTGCCTCACCCTTCAAGAAGAAACCAATGGTACTAGTAACAACAAAATGCTGGAGACTGTATTAGTTTCTTTTTGCTGCTGTAACAACACAAAATTATTATCTTATAGTTCTGGGGGTGAGAAATCTGATGTGATCTCTGCTAAAAATTAAGGTATTGGTATGACTGGATTCATTCTGGAGTGCTCTATAGGATTATATGTTTGCTTTACTCTTCCAGCTTCTAGAGGTGTTACATTACTTGACTCATGGACCCCTCTCAACTTTAAAACCAGCAATGGTTGGCCAAGTCTTTCTCATGTTGTATCACTCTGACACTGACTTACGCCTCCCTTTTCCACATTTAAGGACCCTTGTGATTATATGGGCCACCCAAGTAATCCAGGATGATGGATCCAGCCAATTGGCAGTTTTAATTCCATCTGTAATCTTAATTCTCACTTGCTACATAGCCTAACATAGTCACAGGTTCTGGGGATTACGATGTGGACATCTTGGGAGGAGGTTCTTCTATCTACCACAGAAGAGAGTAAATATATCCCAGAGGTCAGTCACGTGTCCTCTTCTGATCAGAAAGGTAGGAGGCTTTGTTCTGAACTGTGCTGCTCTGTAAGTATATTTTACTGAGTCATTCTGGCACTGGGTGCAGTGAGAGACAATGCAAATCTCAAACCTTATCCAATTTCTGCCTCATTACTGTTACCAAAATGCCAGGGGCCTGCTGCTCACCACACAGAAAACTAATCACTGAGACAATGAGTATTATCAGGGAAGAAGGCTTTAATTGGGTACTGCTGCCAAGGAGATGGGATACAAGTCTGAAATTGGGGGTTCATATAGCAGGGAAGTAATGTAGCTACATATATTGTTAGTTTATTCTCACATTGCTATAAAGAACTACCCAGCCAGACATGGTGGCTCACACCTGTAATCCCAGCACTTTGGGAGGTCAAGGCAGGTGGATCATTTGAGGCCAGGAGTTTGAGTTAGCCTGGCCAACATGGTGAAACTCCATCTCTATTAAAAATACAAAAATCAACCTGGTGTGGTGGTGGGCACCTGTAGTCAGTCCCAACTACTTAGGCAACTGAGGCAGAAGAATTGCTTGAACCCAGGAGATGGAGGTTGCAGTCAGCCGAGATCATGCCACTGCACTCCAGGCTGGGCAACAGACTGAGACTCTGTCTCAAAAATAAATAAATAAAATAAGAACTACCTGAGACTGGGTAATTTATAAAGAAAAGAGACTCAATTGGCTCACAGTTCCACAGGCTGTACAGGAAGCATGTTGGGGAAGCCCCAGGAAACTTACAATCATGGCAGAAGGGTCAAGGGGAAGCAAGCACGTCTTCACATGGCATCAGGAGAGAAAGGGCAAAGGGGGAGCTCCTACACACTTTCAAATAACCAGATCTCATGAGAACTCTCACTATCATGAGAACAGCAAGGGGGAAGTCCACCCCCATGATGCAATCATCTCCCACCAGCTCCCTCCCCCAACATTGGGAATTACAATTCAACATGAGATTTGGGTGGGGACACAGAGCCAAACCATAACATACAGGAAATCAGGAATTAGGGGGATGTAAGGAAGAGGAGTTGTCTAAATGCAGTGATCTGGTGAGTTTCAGTTTCTTGATACTATCTGGGAGGTCTGGTGGTCAGTTTCCTGGGAAAGATACTCAAATTAGACAAATGTAAGTTTCAAGTTTTAAGACCAGGAGGGTCAGTTTCTATGTTTACTCAAAAAGATCACAAACATCAGTTCTACAAGGAAATTAGGCCAGTTTCATTATTTCCTCCATTACCCCCTAAACCTGAGCATGAAATTGTCATCTTTTCCAGTAGCTGGGAAAAGCTAAAGATCTTGATTTTAAATGGCAAATCTAAAGATCTTAAGAAGGGCATCAAGCAGATGCCCTTCCCACTCTTCCATCAAAGAAAAGTGTCTGCTTCCTTGTTCATAGATGATGCCTTCTTGTTGTGTGCTCACATGGTAGAAGGGCAAGGGGTCTCTCTCAGGCACCTTTTATAAGGGCACTAATCCCATTCCTGAGGGGTCCACCCCTCTGACCTAATCACTTCCCAAATAACTTCCCACCTTGTAATACCGTCACCTTAGTGGTTAGAATTTCAACATATGAATTTGTAGGAGACACGAACATTCACAGCATAGTAGATATGCACCACATCGATGGAAGATGTTAACAGCAGGGGAAATGCATGCAGAAGGACAGGGGATATAGGAACTTGCTGTATTTTCAGCTCAATATCTCTATAAACCTAAAACAGCTCTAAAATATAAACTCCTATTTAAAAAACAAAAATGCTGTGTAGCCAGTTTCTTTTAGGGTCCAGATGTGGGGGCCATTTACATTTGGAACTGTGTAGTATAAAGGAAAATTATGTAAAGCATGAACTGTGTAAGCTCTGACAACATGTCCTTGTGGGCAGGAGCAGACTGCAATTTCTGAGGCATATAAAACACGGGGTCCTCTGCAGGAAAAGAATAAATACAAAATGAAGTAGGAAATAAAATACTTATTTGGAAGAGGCTTTGCAAGTGAGGGATCCTGACACTTAAGTTTCATTAACTTTATGACATCTATCTTGGCTTGTGCGTGCTGAAGCAGAGAAAGTAGGGGTTCTGAGGGAGGACAGAATGCCATAAACACAGAGAGAGAGGCAAAGCCGAGAGACCCAGAGAAAGGGAGAGAAATCATTTGAGGGCCTTCCTTTCTACTTTTTTGTTGCAGGTTTTATTTTCTTGTGAAGCCGAAATTTGCTACCCATGAGTATTACCAACAACGTGCCCCTGTTAGCTTAAACTAATGTGTTGGAACCAAATACCCAGCAGACGCAATATCCCTTATGAGGAGGGGAGGGGCAGTTGGAAGTGGTTCCATTTTGTAAGTGGCACCACTGAGGCAGAAAGCCAAGCAGTAACCTGCTCAAGAAAGGCAGTATAGTATGGATGGTTCAAACAGAGCCTACTTCTTTGATTTTCAGTCCAATGGTCTCTTCATTGTCTTTGGAGGGGAGTTAACACCTCCTGAGAAAGCCAGTGCATTACGATCTCATTACTTATTCTCTGCCCACATGACTGGTTCTGAGGTTCCTTGAAATTCAATTCTGTCTCCGTTGGAGACTGAGAAATAATGAACTGAGGATAAACCAGGGTAGGTGTCATCAGAAGATGACATTTTTGACAGTATGTCCAGAGGCCGCTGTTCATTACAGTTGCTTGTTGAGACCTCCTCCTGCCTTCCACTGGAGTGATTTGCAGTGAGGGTATTTTTGTAACTTTTCCTCCAGGAAGTTTCCTTTCCACTTTGATGTAACAAAGGAAACAGACAGTCTTAATTTAAGCTGAATTCAACTGTAGGCTCCTTAAGCCCTAGAGTTAGGATACAATTGGACAATGTGGCAAAAGACATAACACATACCGCAGATTTGTTAGAAAGAATGCATGCGGCAAGCGTTGGCCAATTATTCCGGTGTCACCTGGGGTGGCATGTTATTTTATGCTGTGGCGCTATTGCTAGTGATGGCCGCTGTGTATTTGCTCTCCAAATCCATGGAGATAGTTCAATGCCTTTTTACTGTGTACACTTGGCAGCTGCTAACTACAGACATAAGAACAGAATCTCTGAGGGTAGATGGAGAAGCAAGTTATGTGACCATTTTTCTGTGTTCTCAATGCCCTCACTGTACGTAAAAGTAAAGAATACAATTTCACACTCTCTCTCTTTTTAAGCAATTATAAGATGTCCAGGTCAGTGCTGAGAGATTTCCAAACACTAGCACAAAAAGTTCCTGAAAGTGGTCTTGGATAGGAGGAATGATTACTCTCTCCACTGAGGCAGGTGGAGAAGTGGCAGACACAGAATTCAAACCTAGGTCTCCCCGACTGCAGTGATCTGTTGCCCACCCACTGTTCAACCTTCCATTATAGTACTCACCGAATGCCTTCCCAGACGGGGTCCTCAAGTCCCTGCACCATGTGTCATCTTTGTATCTATAATATCTAGCTCAGTTCTTCTTACTTTCTGACACAGCGCCTCACTCTATTGCTCAGGCTGGAGTGCAGTGACACCACATAACTCACTGCAGTCTTGATTTCTCGGGTTCAAGCTATCCTTCCCCGTCAGCCTCCCAAGTAGCTGGAATGACAGGTGTGAGCCACCATGTCTAGCCTCAACGCTTCTTAAAGGAAGTGAGTGAATGAATGAGTTTTAGCCCCAGCTTTGATCGAGTTGCTCAGAATGTCATAAAAAAGGTGGCCATGTGGATGTTTTGGTGTCCTTTTTCCAGGGGGATTTCTTCATGTGCTGGAGGTTCTCTCTTGAAAGTTAATGGGTCTCAGTACAGTGCCTGAAGTGACTTGTGGGTTGGATCCTCTTAGGCAAGAGCCCATCTGTAGGAATCAATGTTTGGCTTACCCAGTAGACAAATTAGTCTGACATCACTATCCCTTTAAGGGACAGGCTGTTGTCTCCTTGTCAAGAGTGGATCATTTGCTGTTTAGTTTTCCTTCGGTACAGAAGGGCTTGGGTTTGGGGGTGAGTGATTCAGCACTTGGTTAATCAGCTATTCTGCATGGCATCAATGTTTTTGAATTTTTGAAATAAGTCTTGTGGATTCCTCTCCACTCCTCTTCTGTTTAGCACCACCTACACCTTGGTAACTCTGTCTGCTGACACTCGCTCTCCTTCAGTTTCTCCCCCACATTCCCTTTCTGCTGCCTGATGAATCTCTGGGGAAAAACTACCTCTCAAGGTTTTCCTGTCAAATGTTCCCTGGTAATGAGAACAGAGCTGAGTTTTTGGGTCGTTGCTATGGAGAAAGTGTGTTTTCTCATTGCCCTATTATATTTGAGCATGTTCCCAGTCTGAAATCTGTGGGTGACACTGCATTTGCACCCCCTTTTTAGGTCTATTGTATCTCAATTATATAAGCCTCAGTGTGCTTTTTTTGTTTTAACAGTTTTTATGTTCCCCTTTTACCACCCAGTATAACAGGTGGCCTCACGTCAGTGGTTGAGGTTTGAAGACCATGAACCTAATATCTCTCCTGCATTATATTGCATGCATTCTGCTGCTCTTCATGCAGAAAGAAAACATTCAATTTTTAGATTCATGTGAACAATACAGAAATAACTAATATGTGATGAACACTGGCTCCTTCCATACTTCTCACATCTATTGGCTATTCCTGTGCTTCTAACTAGTTTTTATTTAACAACATTGAATGCTCAGGCACTGATAGATTCTAGAGCTTTACCTTTCTTTCTTCCTTTTTTTTTTTTTTTTTTTTTTTATAGCTGAAACCTTTCTTCTATGGAAATGGTATGAAAACCCGACAGGGAAAACAAATAACCGAGGTGAGAGAAAGGGGCTCAGAGCTCACCACTGCTCTTGTTCCTTGCAGGGGTCCGTCAGGTTCATCCACAGAACATCTTGGGCTGGCAGAGTTCAGATGGAAACCCACTCTACAAGTTGCCACAAAAATGAACAGACTACATGGATTTTGGGAGCTTACAGCTGAACGGGGAAAATGTTATGTGATCAACACGCAACTCATAGTCAAACAATGTCCTAATTGCTTTAAGAGCAGTAAGGTAGACCCTGAGTGTCAGACAGTATGGTAGATAGGACAGTGGGCATTGGAGATCTGGTCAGAATCCTGATTCTTCAACTCTCTCTGAGCAAATCAACTTGAACAACTTGAACTTCTTTGAATCTGTTTCTGACTTGTAAAATGAAAATAATGTGACGTACTTAACTTTTTCCAGATTTGTTGACAGAATCAGGCATACGATTGAGTGCAAAGTACTTAATCCAGTGTCTGGCTTATTGTCAAAGAGAGTATTGATAAAGACATTCCTCACAAGAATAATAGCTACCACCATTGAGTGCTTTCTATGTAGTAGTCACAGCACTAGACAGAACTAGGAGTCTTGCATCAGTCATCTCAGTGTCTTCTCTAAGCCTCTTCATGAGAAATCTTACAAATCAGGTCATTAAAATACAGGCTTAATATCTTATTCATGTATTTATTCATTCATACAACAAATATTTACTGAGCAGCTCTTAAATGCTAGGCACTGGTCTAGTCTTGGGGGACACTACAGAGATCTCTGCCCTCATAGATTAGCTGTTGCTTTTTTTTTTTTTTTTTTGAGATTCAGCCAGGCTGGAATGCAGTGGCGTGATCTCGGTTCACTGCAACCTGCACCTCCTGGGTTCAAACAATTCTCCTGCCTCAGCCTCCCGAGTAGAAGGGATTACAGACCCCCACCAGCAAACGCCTGGCTAATATTTATATTTTTAGTAGAGAAGGGGTTTCACCATGTTGGCCAGGCTGGTCTCGAACTCCTGACCTCAGGTGATCCGCCTGCATCGGCCTCCCAACACGTTGGGATTACAGGCAGGAGTCACCGTGCCTGGCCAGATATTGCATTTTAATGGAGTAAACAGACTATAAAACAGTTGTATTACTTGGATGGTGGTTCAAACAGAAGGAAATCTCTGAGATGACCCTCAGGTTTTAATCTTGATGTTTTTACCTGATAATCAAGATCTGGCTTTGCTCAAGGAATCACTCCATATTTACCCTCTGAGTTCTGAGATGATTCTTTTCTCCTGGAGTTCATAATCATGTCACAAATGCCACATTTATCAATACATGTGATTTAAGGTCCCATATAATCTCTTTGAAAAAAACTTGCTTGGAGATTCTGTGCTTGTTCATGCTTCCCAATTCAGTCCATGCATCCAATCCAATTTTAAATGTCTTCTCTTCTGGGAAACTGTCCTAAGTCCTTTAGGTCTCCCCTGATCCTAGTACAGACTTATGTCTGTCATACCAGTAAGCCTTCAATATCCCAATTCGTTGTTTATTTATCTCCCTCCTTAGTGTTCTCTGTGTTTCTTGAAGGCAAGGACCGTCTTTTATTTATTCCCTTTGTATCCCCAGAATCTAGCACATATAGCACTCCATTTTTTTAAGCTGATGATGAAGAAAAAGACCAATAAAAGATCTGTAGAAATACTATATGCGTATTTACACAAATGTCTATACTAGGGGGAAAGTACAGCTGAATATTTCAATATTTTTTTACCACCTGCTCTGTAGATGCTGTAGATTGGTGGCTATAACTTGTGGGTCTCTGTGGTTGGTGAAGGTGGTGGTCAACTTGGTATTTCTAAACAGGTCTTTGTTTGCATTTATCTATCTGCATTTGCTTACCATGAGCTATGATATTTAGAAATGTGCTTCTAATACTGTTATCTCAAAGTTCTTGCTCTGGAATGTAAGCATCTTGATTTAGATACAGAGAATGATAGGCAATGAAACCTGCCTGAAACGAATTAGCTAATTGGTTTCAGTTCTCCTAAAGAATGAATTTTCATCTCTGTCCTGTCTTCTTTCTTCAGATCAGTCCAGGACCTTTCTGATGTGATTTGTCATAACAGAACTGTAATTTACATCAACCATCCGAATGTCCCTATGTAAGTGGATCAGGGATTACTTTTACTTGCTTCTTGCATGACTCAATTTTGGAGAACACTCAACTGTTTACTGTCAGAATCTGTTCTCGAATGAGACAGATGTAATAAGAAAAGTTAACAGTGGCCTGTGTCTCTATGATGTTTGCTCCCTCAATCTGTTATGCATTGTTTTCTCAAGAGTCATTTTCTAACTCCCGTGAATGTGATTCATTGATGATCTCTGCTTCAGACTATAAAGAGGGCTTAGAAAGAAGTAAACACTCAAGAGTTTAACTGGCTTAGTGTTTGGAGTTGCCCTTAGTGGGCTCAAAGGATGCCATTTGCCTGTAATAACCAGCCACCCCAAGTCAGAGCCAGATGGAGGTGTGGGACTACAGGCAGAATATTAAGTTTGGCACCTTTCCAAACAAAAGTTCTTTAAATATTTTCCAGCATAGGTAAAGAGGAGGAGGCTAAGAGCTGTGTTGGAGAAGGAAAAGGAAGGAGGACATGGGGGTTGTGCTCAGTTTCTTTGCTATTGCTCCAAGAAACTCAGCTTTGGCCCCAGCTTTTGTAACCCACATAGCTAAACAAACTGAGCAGGTTACCACATCTTCTTCTTGGGCCTTGTCTCATCTCTCACCCTAGCAGCAGCTTCTCAAAGTATTCTTCCCCATCACATGGAGTATCTTCTAAGATGTGCACAAAGTACCCCTTTCTCCATCTAGTCCATGTCTAGTGAAGTTTTTTGTTTTCTAATCATGTATTAGTGTCTCTTACAGACTGAAACCTGGGACAGAGGCCTCATGCTCCTTGTCAGTCTTCCTCCAGATAAAAATCTCATTTATGTGACACACTTTATCCTTTAATTCTTCAAGCCTGTATTTTGCACATCAAGCTTCTACAAGAGTAGTAGTTGGTGCTTTTGTCCTGAAGTCAAATTCTATGCTTTATTCTCAAGTGGGTCATGGACCCCATCACTAAAGCACAGAAGAAAAACCGCTGCCTCCTTTGGGCCTATCTATATTCCACTGGGCTATAGGCCTCACATCTTCACCATGCAGTATAGTCCTCATGACCTTACAGCCACACACCCTAGCCCCACTGCTCTGAAATCCTTGGACCAGCCATATGTGCCATGCAACATTACCTTGCCTGCACTCTGGCTTGTCACCTTTTCAAACAGCAGAGGAGCCTTTGCTTACCCCACCTGTGGGGCTGGTTTTTCCTGTAGCTGAGCAGGACCTTCATAGCCAGTTAGTATCTGCTTCTCAGATGGGGAAGGTTTACTAAAAGCACTCAACAGAGGCCACTTTCCTGACAGCTGACTGCATCCCCCATGGGCTAAACCATCTAAATCTCCTTCAGCACCAACCCATTTGCTTTACACCTTTAAGATCTCATACTATGCTCAATTTCTCACCATCATGCCTGAGACTCTGAAGATTAATTCCACCAAGTCTATGTTAACTGTCCTCTAGTTTTTCTGATGCTCTGTTTGTTTCCTTCACAGAACTTCACAGGTTGTAATTATTTTCCTGTTCCTTTGCCTGTTAATTTCTTTGCCCCTTGATACAGTTTGGCTCTTGTGTCCCAATCCAAATCTCATCTCAAATTGTAATCCCCACATGTCCAGGGAGGGACTTGGTAAGAGGTGATTGGATCATAGGAGTGGTTTCCCCCATGCTGTTCTCCTGATAGTGAGTGAGTTTTCATAAGATCTGATGGCTTAAAAGTGGCACTTCCCCCTTCCCTCTCTCTCTCTCTCCTGCTGCCATGTAAGACATGCCTTGCTTCCCTTTCATCTTCCACCATGATTGTAAGTTTCCTGAGGCTTCCCCAGCCATGCAGAACTGTGAGTCAATTAAACCTCTTTTCCTTATAAATTACCCAGTCTTGGGTAGTTTATTATAGCAGTGTGGAAATGGACTAATACAGAAAATTGATACCAGGATAGTGGAGTACTGCTATAAAGATAACCTGGAAGTGTGAAAGTGACTTTGCAACTGGGTAACAGGCAGAAGTTGAAACAGTTTGGTGAGCTTGGAAGAAGACAGGAAAATGTGGGAAAGTTTTAAATTTCCTGGAGACTTGTTAAATGGCTTTGACCAAAATGCAGATAGTGATACATGGACGATGAAGTCCAGGCTGAAGTGGTCCTAGATGGAGATGAAGAACTTATTGGGAACTGGAGTAAAGGTGACTCTTGCTATGCTTTAGCATAGAGACTGGTGGCATTTTGCCCCTGCCCTAGAGATCTGTGGAACTTTGAACTTGAGAGAGATGATTTAGCGTACCTGGTGGAAGAAATTTCTAAGCAGCAAAGCATTCAAGAGGTGATCTGGCTTTTTCTAAAAGCATACAGTCAGTCGTATGCATTCACAAATAGATGGTTTGAAATTGGAAGTTAGGTTTAAAAGGGAAGCAGAGCATAAAGGTTTGGAAAATTTGCAGCCTGACCATGAGGTAGAAAAGAAAAACCCATTTTCTGGGGAAGGATTCAAGTCCAAGCCAGCTGCAGAAATTTGCCAATCACCAAGACAATGGGGAAAATATCTCTGAGGAATTTCAGAGATCTTCAGAGCAGCCCCTCCTATTACAGGCCCAGAGGCCTAGGAGGGAAAAATGGTTTAATGGGCCAGGTGCAGGGTCCCGCTGCTCTGTGCAGCCTTGGGACTAGGTGCCCTGCATCCCAGCTGCTCCAGTTCCAGCTATAGCTAAAAGGGGCCAAGGTACAGCTCAGGCAGTGGCTTAAGAGGATGCAAGCTTCAAGCCTTGGCCGCTTCCACGTGGTGCTGGGCCTGCAGGTGCACAGAAGACAAGAGTTGAGCTTTGGAAACCTCCACTTAGATTTCAGAGGATATATGGAAATGCCTAGATATTTAGGCAGAACTCTGTTGCAGGGGAAGAGTCCTCATGGAGAACTTCTACTAGGGCAATGCAGAGGGAAAATGTGGGGTTGGAGCCCCCACATAGAGTCCCCACTGGGGCACTGCCTAGTGGAGCCGTGAGAAGAGGACCACCATCCTCCAGACCCCAGAATGGTAAATCCACTGACAGCTTGCACTGTGCACCTGGAAAAGCCACAGGCACTCAATGCCAGCCTGTGAAAGCAGCTGTGGGGGCGGAACCCTGCAAAGCCACAGGGGTGGAGCTGCCCAAGGCCATGGGAGCCCACCTCTTGCATCAGCATGCCCTGAATGTGCGACATGGAGTCAAAGAATATTACTTTGGAACTTTAAGATTTAATGAGTGCCCTGTCAGGTTTTGGACTTGCATGGGGCCTGTGGCCCCTTTGATTTTGGCAATTTCTCCCATTTGGAATGGGAACATCTGCACAATGCCTGTACCCCCATTGTGTCTTGGAAGTAACTAACTTGTTTTTGATTTTATAGGCTTATGAGTAGAAAGGACTTGCCTTGTCTCAGATGAGAGTTTGGACCTAGACAGTTGAGTTAATGCTGGAGTGAGTTAAGACTTTGGAGGACTGTTGGGAAGGCACGATTCATTTTGAAATGTGAAAAGAACATGAGATTTGGGAAGGGCCAGAGGTGGAATAATAAAGTTTGGCTCTGTATCCCCACCCAAATCTCATCTCTAATTGTAATCCCCAAGTGTCAAGGGAAGGACCTGGTGGGAGATGATTGGATCATGGAGGTGGTTCCCCCATGCTGTTCTCATCATAGTGAGTGAGTTGAGATCTGATGGTTTTAAAAGTGGCAGTTTCCCCTGCACCGTCTCTCTCTCCTGCCACCATGTAAGACATGCCTTGCTTCCCCTTCACCTTCTGCCATGATTGTAAGTTTTCTGAGGCCTCCCCAGCCATGCAGCACTGTGAGTCAATTAAGCCTCTTCCCTTTATAAATTACCCAGTCTCACGCAGTTCATTACAGCAGGGTGAAAATGAACTAATACATCCCTGCTAAACTCTTAAGCTTATCAAAAGCTGACAATGTCTAATGGTTCACTATGATACCCTTGAGCAACTAGCATAGTGCCTGCACTCATTGGCCTTCAATTATTGTTGAATTATGAATGAATTTTGCACCCTCATTTTAGATGGAATGGGATGCTCTAGGAGAATTTGTTGTTGATTTCATGGCCATATGTAGAAAGGCTTGTTCTAGAGGCAGATGGACATACATAATAATTAAACAAGCCAATGTTTCCATTTGTGTAAAATGCCTATTATCTTGTAGTTGAATCATTTCCAATTTTTCCCAGTATAATTTTCTAATGTGCTAAATTTAGTATTTGTAAATGAAGTTTTGAGTTGCCTTAATATTCTCTCTTCTTCTTTTCTTAAATAATTCATGACCTGAAGTACCCTAACCTTCTATTTTCTCTACTTGTTCTTTCCTACTGTAATTTTTTAAAATCTCAGGCAACCTGAGAGGCAGCTGAATTCTTTTGTCATGTTGTATCATGTCAGCATTACCACACAAGTTTCTCCAGAGGCTGTCCTGTAATTACACTTGATTGGCTGATTATTCCTGAAAGGCAAAATAAATTTTACAGCTGTCTAGGTAAACTTTAAAAAAATCCTCCAAAATGTGATATGTGTGAGGCCTGCCTTGGGATCATGACTTTCGATGGAACTAAACCAATGGTCAATGACCCATCGTGGTATAGGCAAGTTCACCATCATCAAGAAATCAGTCTTTTTTGTCCTGTGCCTTCAATCTGATATTTCTCTCTACTAGAGAGCAAGAACATCTAGTCCCAAAGCCTATAGAGAATGTTAGTGGTTGCCTAGCAACATCATTTCCAGCACAAGTTTGTGGCTTTCTAAGCAAGGGAAGGGGGTAACCTTCCTGTCTTTCTCAGCTCCCTGTGAGTCTCTTGTATTTTTTTCCACTATGTTGACCTCTGGCTGATGGAAAGCATATAAGATGATGTGTGGAAAAACTCTTTCAGATAGTTAAGTGTGAATACAAGATGGGATTATCACCTCTCATTAAAGCCCATTCTAGTCCCCGATTCTTTAGCGCAGTATCTTTGTAGTCAGAATATGAATCACTAGTTGCCAATTTTTGGTATATTCTGATGCAAGCAGAACTGCAAATGTTGGCCCCAACAAGCAAATTAACCAGCTCCTAAATTATTTTGTTTTTTCTTCTGGAGATAAGTGGCCTGTTTTGTGGTCTGTTCTGTTGGTCCCCTGTCTCTCATTCCCCAAGCACTGCAAGGTTGATTTTTAAGAATATGTATTGGTGATTGCTGCTATTTCCAAGTGAGTTTGATTTACCTAGTTTGTTTATTTTAGGTATCATGCACTTTCTATTTGTTGAGCCTCCTTAACTATTTCTCCTTATGTTTCACGTCTTCAAAACTTTTGTGTCATGCGTCTGCCAAGCCAAAATCAGGAGTTCAATAAAGTCACTTGAGAATTATAAAAACATTTAGTTGTTGGGAGATAAATCTCTATAGATCTCAAACATTTCTGCATGTCTTGTGAACAGAGCTGCCTTTGTTCTGGGATATCTTTTCAAGGATGCTTGCATAGCCAACAGTCTTGGAAGATAGAGATACTGTCTCCCTCCAGAGCAAAGGGAAGATTTGCTTAGCCTGGAAAGATAATGATAGTATCTCCTTCTGGAGCAAAGAAGGAAGTTAGCTCATGGTTCATTATAAAATATGTAGGTTCCCTGCACTTGAGTCCCTCTCCTTTAGCACACTTAATTTCTTAGGTCTCTCTTTATATTTCACCATGGGAATTGGGGCTTGGAGAACTGGTGCAAATGCTAATACTCTATTGCTACAGCTGTGAGTAATAAAGACTTTTGCCTCTGACTCAGGAGTCTTGTGTCTTCTGCCTGCATCTGTGAAATTGTGGCCAGACAACTTATTGTCTTGAAAGTATGGTAAAATATCAGACCCTTCATAGTTCTAGTCAAGTTCTTAGTAGCTTAATGCTCACTAGTTCAGTAAATATATGTGTTGGAACATATTTAAAATTGGTCTTAAGATACATTTCTTTTAAGGAACATTTTAGAAATTTTAGAGACCTGAAATTCTACATGAGTTTCTACCAAGAGAGGATCAACTTTTGGGTTAAAAGAACTGAAAATGCAATGATGATCATTGCATTTTACTAATCAAAACTTATTTTCAATCTTCATTTTCAATAAAATTAAGTTAAAATTTCTTAGCTGGCATAACAAACATAGTATGGATTTGGCTTACCTTACCTTTCTACATATGCCCAAAGCTCCGGAAAACTCAAATGTTGGAAGTAACTGATCTATTTCACTAGACTGTTTTTTTTTTTCTGGTATTTCTCTCAGTGGGTGGTACTGTAATCTAGCAGCTATCCAAAATAAAACCTGAAAGCCCATTATTCTTCCCTGTTCTTCATTAATCCACATCCAATCATTAGTGTCTTAAAGATCTCTGTTTTCAAATATTGCATGTGCAGAGACTAAAAAGTGCACTGTATAAAATAGAGAGTATATTGGTAGTTACCAGAAGCCGGGAAGGGTAGGGGGAAGGGGGAGATGAAGATTGATTGATTCATGGGTACAAATATACAATTAGATAGAAGAAATAACACCTGGTATTTGATAGATCAGTGGGGTGACTACGGTTAACGTTAATCAATTGTACATTTCAAATTAGCAAGAAGAGAGTAATTCAAATGTTCCTAGCATTAAAAAATGATAAATATTTAAAGTGATGGATATCTCAATTACCTTGATTTGATTATATGAATGTGTCAGATTATCACAGGAACCCTGAAGATATTTACATTTATTATGTGTTAATAAAACAACTCTAGTCTTTTAAATATGTCCCCTGTTTTCCACGCTTAGTATCAGAACTCTCTACTTTTTGCTTGTTTGAATCATTGCATTAGCTTTCTAACTGGCTTCTTTAATTGCTATTTGTATATTTAAAATCTGTCTTCCCAACTGGGCTCAGACCAGTGTGATACATCCAAAATACCAAAATACAAAACTGATGCTGTTTAAAGTGTGCTAGCAGCCCCCCTTTCTACGCAGAATAAAGTTCATGCATTTCAGGATGGCCTCCATGAACTGGCCCATCTATATCTCTTTGGCCTCATGTTTATTTAATGATCTGTGGGATACTTACGGCTAGTGACCAAGAGCAAGGGCTCTGGAGTCAAAGCATCTGTTTATATTATGGTTTTTTCATCTATGAGCTGAGTGACCCCAGGAAGATTTAAATAGTATTCCATGGCTTAGTTTCCTCATATGTCAGGTGGGAATACAAAGAGCAGCTACTCATAGGGTTGTTGGAAGAATTTAAAAAATAATTTGTATAAAAACATACATTGGTCCATTTTGTGCTGCTATCATAGAATACTACAGACTGAATAATTTATAAACAATTTAAGTTTATTTGGCTCACGGTTCTGGAGGCTGGGAAGGCCAAGACTGAGGGTCTGCATCTGGTGAGAACCTTCTTGCTGCATCATAACATGGTAGAAGGCATCACATGGTGAGAGAATGCAAGAATAAGAAAAAGTGAAGGGTGCTGAACTCACCTTTTATAAAGACACCACTCCCTTGATAATGAACCCACTCCTGCAATGACAACATTAATCCATTCATGAGGATGGAACCCTCATGACCTAAACACCTCTCATTAGGTTCTGCCTCCCAACACTGCTGCATTGGAGATTACGTTTTCAACACATGAACTTTGGGGAACACATCAGACCATAGAATAACATTTAGTGAAGTGTCAGGCACACAACAGATATTCTACAATGTCAGTTATATTAACATTAAACTGCTTGTTTTCATCATGTGCCATGTTGTTTTTCTATTCTTTGTCTTGCTGTCTTTTGTTTTCCTTTGTGTAAAATGTTCTTGCTCTGCTTCACTATGGAACAGTGGTTGACAGCATGGGTTTTGGGTGAGATTAAAACAGGTTTGGATTCAGACACTTCCATGGATTAACTGTGCAACATTGCAAAGAGTGCTCAAGAAGTGATTATTATTATCCTATGTACCCTTCAGGATTCAGCTCAGGGGAAATCATCTCTGTGCCAGTTATGAGGCTATTACCTTTTGGCACCAAATCTATCCTTCCATAGTTGGCATTTTGATGCTGGGGCCAGGATTCTGCAACCTGCATTTCTACTTTGCCTGCAGGCTCCGTGTTAGGCTCCCTCTACTTGGGAAGGAAGACAGAAGCAGCAGGGCTGAGGGAGGAAGAAGGGACTTGCACCTCCTGTTTGTGTCCTGTGTGCCTCCTGCCTGCTGCCTGTTCCTACTAGGCTGTTAGTTCTTGATTTATCTTTTCAAAAGACAGAGATTAGGGTGAGGTCAATGAAGCATCTGCCTCAGGCACAAAATTTTAGGGAACACTAATACTAAGGAATCAGGATAAATTACTGTATATTCAAATATAATATTTTAAAAAATCAAAATTAAATGAAAAAAACCCATAATGAACAAAATATCAAAATTTTAGTAGAGACCAGTGCCCGCTGAGCCACATTAGAGCCTGGGGCCACTGGTTGTAATAAAAACAAACTCATCAATAATATATTCAAAATCTACTTTGTTGCTAATTTCATTTTTAGTTGAGAGAATTACTATGTTTGACAATTTCTCCTGTCCAAGAGATGATCTTTAATCATTTTTACTTAGCTTAAGCTGATACAAAGTGATAACAAATTAGCTTTTGGCATAAGTAAAATATTAAACTTAAAATAACACTGTGGGCTTGGAGTAGTGGGAGTAGTGGCTTATGCCTGTAATCCTAGCTCTTTGGGAGGCTGAGGCGGGTAGATCACTTGAGCCCAGGGGTTGAGGCCAGGCTGGGCAACATAGCCAAACCTTGTCTCTACAAAAAAATACCAAATTAGCTGGGTGTGGTGGCACATGTCTGTAGTCCCAGCGACTCAGGATGCTGAGGTGGGAGAATTGCTTGAGCTCAGGAGGCAGAGGTGGTTGTGAGCTGAAATTGTGTCACAGCACTCCAGCCTGGGCAACAGAGCAAGACTTCATCTCAGAAAAATAAAAATAACATTGTGAATTTTAATACACCTACTTTTCAGACTTTCAATATTTTTCTTTTTTCTTTTTCTTTTTTTTGAGATGGAGCCTCCCTTCGTTGCCCAGGTTGGAGTGTAGTGGCATGATCTCAGCTTTGTAACCTCTGCCTCCTGGGTTCAAGCAATTCTTCCACCTCAGCCTCCTGAGTAGCTGAGACTACCAGTGCACGCCACCACGGCTGGCTCATTTTTGTATTTTTAGTGGAGACCACACTGTGTTTTACCACACTGGCCAGGCTGGTCTCGAACTCCTGACCTCAAGCGATTTGCCTGCCTCGGCCTCCCAAAGTGCTGGGATTACAGGTGTGAGCCACTGTGCCCGGCCAGTATTTTTCAATTACTTTAATGTTCTGGAAAAAAATTATCTTAAAAAATATAAAAAATTCCCAGCCAGGTGTGGTGGCTCACGCCTGTAATCCCAACACTTTGGGAGGGTGAGGCGGGCGGATCACGAGGTCAGGAGATCGAGACCATTATGGCTAACATGGTGAAACCCCATCTCTACTATAAATACAAAAATTAGCCCAGGCATGGTGGCGTGCGCCTGTAGTTCCAGCTACTCAGGAGGCTGAGGCAGAAAAATGGCGTGAACCTTGGAGGTGGAGGTTGCAGTGAGCAAAGATTGTGCCACTGCACTTCCAGCATGGGCAACAGAGCGAGACTCTGTCTCAAAAAAAAAAAAAAGAAAATATATATATATATATATATATATATATACACACACGCACACACACAATTAATTATGTATCTTTCTTTGCCTCAGCTCCCTATGGTTCACCACAGCACTGCCTTTTCACTTATCCAGTTCTCAAGTTTATATGTAGGTAACTATTCTTTGATGCCCTTATAAGTTACACGACCCTGAGTGGTCGGCATCCCCCAACTTCTTAGAGGGACAAGTGGCGTTCAGCCACCCGAGATTGAGCAATAACAGGTCTCTTCTTTTTATGTGGCTCTTCCACCTACATGTGCCTACCTGCCAACTAAACAGGCACAGGTACTCTAGTCTTCCTTATCCCCAAAATCCAGCTTGCAGATGGAACGAACAACTGCCAGTCCCCCTCATGACACCAACACGACAAAAAAGAGTCATCCCACTAATCCCTTTACTTGTGGGTCTAGGACTTTCTGCCTCCACTATTGCACTTGGAACTGGAATAGCAGGCATCTCAACCTCTGTCACAACAGTCTGCAGCTTCTCTAATGACTCCTCTGCTAGCATTACAGATATATCACAAACTTACCCCAAAATCTTACTTCAGTCTAATCTCTCCCACTTCAGGTTCCTGTGCCACCCCTAATCCTGCTCGAAGCAGCCCTGAGAAACGTCGCCCATCACCCCTCCATACTGCCCCCAAAATTTTTACCCCAAGTTTTCATTACTCTTTCTCGTTTTATTTCTTCATTATTAACATAAAAAGGAACGTAAGGTCCTCTGAGCTGGCCACACCATGGTAAAGCCAAGGCATTCCCCACCCCACCCCCCGCCTTGCCCTCCCCCCATGATAATGTACTTTGTGATATTCCCCCTCCTTGTGAAGGTACTTTGTAACATCCTCCCTGCCCTTGAGAATGTACTTTGTAACATCCATCCCCTGCCCGCAAAAATTGCTCCTGACTCCACCGCCTATCCCAAACCTGTAAGAACCAATGATAATCCCACCCTTCTCTGACTCCTTTCTCGGACTCAGCCCTGCACCCAAGTGAATAAACAGCCTTGTTGCTCACACTAAGCCTGCTCAGGTGGTCTCTTATACGGACACACATAACAATATTAAGTTCTCTCTGTGATTTCTACCTCCTGGATAGATTCTGACAACCTCAAAGTGCAGAGTGGATTTCTTCCTGTTCTCTTTCCCTCTCTTGGGCACTTCCTCACATTTATACTTTGCTAATTTTCTGTATTCCAAGAAATACAGTCCTCCCTGCCCTGCACAGGCATTCATTTGTTCCTGTGCAAATTCAATCCATTCTTCAAGATCCATCTCATATGTCATGAAATCATTCTTTACCCTGCACCAAATGAAATGTTTCCTTATTTCGTGGGACCATAGAGCTGTACTGGCCTCCATACCATCTTACTGTGCCTTGTTCTGTTGTTATTTGTGCATATATCCTATTCCGCCCCCTCCTCCCATCTGAGTTGTAACTCTTTGAAGATCAGGAACTGATCTTCTGGTCTTTCTCATCTTTGAACATTTCCTGTTTGGTGAGGTCAGGAGCTTTGGAGCACTAGTCACAGAGAGAACTGGAGAAACAGCTGGGTCATGAAACACCGGGCTTCTGCACATTGGTGGGAAGCAACACCAGTAGGTGTTGAAGTTAGTTTTCTTTACATTCCCAGTGATCTCAAAGCTTGCTTCCTTTTTTGGCATTTCTGCCTTGATGCTCAGTTTTGGTCCTGAAAGGAACGATTAACTTTTCTTCTTTCCTTAGCCTGCTGAGCACAGGGTGGCATTTAAAACAGTTGAGAGCGCTCTCTCCCCTGAATTAGAAAGAGAGTGATTTCCAGGAAGCAGAAGTTCCCTTGGGATGTTTGCCAGTGGGAGTCAAACAGCCCTGTGTGAATGGCTTTGTGAGCCAAGCCCTTCTCTTCACAGAAGTGATGTGATGCTGGCAGGACCCTTTAATGAAGGGACCATGGTAATTGAGATCAGTGGGGATATTCTGCTTACTTCTATAGCAATCAAAACACCTCCTACAAAATCAAAACATTAGGAACAGCCCATCCTCAGCCTCCCACTGGCCCCAACTTTGTTCTTTTAGAAAAGTCAAAGCCCACTGAGACTGGGGGGTAACTTTGTCAGAAGTTTGTTTATTTATATAGTTTAAAGACGATTATTTTCAAAGTGGAAGCCAACTGATTTCAGACTACAAAAAGAATTTTCCAAAAACAAAGCTACGAGGTCAAGTTTCAGCTTCATAGAAGGGATAATTTGGGCAAACTTCGCCAACCACAATAGAATATGGCATATTAAATTACTGCTCTGGAAAAGGCATTTGCGTTTGTAGACCTCAGGAAACTCTGAATCTTGAGTGCAGTCTGAGCTGAGAGCTTTCCCTGAGAAGCTTGCATCTTTATAATACTGACTGCTGACCCACTTTAAGGTCTTTGTCCCCAAACCACAGAGAGAAAAAAACAAGATAATGCAGGTCCTACTAGAGACTCTTGTATCTTGGTGTATTTATGCACCCACTGGTGGGCATTGCATTTCCAAACTAGGGCCATGGTTGATTTCATGCTCAACCTCATGGCATTATTTACTACAGAATAGAGGATGAAAACCCCAAAGTATCACACTAGATTCCTGGTCCTTTCAGTATCTTTTCAAAAGCTTGGTGGGGTTTTCTTTTAGAGTCAGCCACACTAACTCTTTTTGATCATTAAGATGCTCTTTGCGGTAACCTTCTGTAGGTAAAGGGAGACATGGTATACACCTAGAGGTAACCAAAGGAGAAAATATATTTCCCTAGGTCCATCTGTTTCTTGTTTTACCTTCTCATTTATTCATTCACTGAGAGCATACTCTATGCCTGCACCCTAGGAGCTGGTATGCAGCATAAATAGGAAATACATAATCACTGCCCCCAGGGAACAGCCTCTTCAAATACTCAAGCCTAGTGTAATTAAGGTAGCTCCCTCCGGATCTTTGAAAGGCGTTAACAGTGATAGCCCCTCAACTGAGAAACTTTGGATGTACTCAGTGAACTAAGTCAAAGCCTCAGATATTTGGGCATGGGAATTTAATGCAAAAACTAAAGGTGCTTTTAAAATATCATAAACGGCTATTATTCACTCTGCCCGCCCCCCACCAAGTAGTTTCAACCAGGGGCAATTTTGCGTCCCAGGGATATTTGATGGAGACATTTTTAATAGTCATAACTGGGGAGAGGGTGTTATTAGTATCTGATAGGTAGAGGCCAGAGATACTGTTAAACATCCTACAATGCACAGGACAGTACCCCAAAAAGAATAATCTGGCCTCAAATATCAGTAGTGTTGAGTTTGAGAAACTCTGTTTTCCACCAATACAACTGTAACTCTTTTTCTACTTTTAATCAAGAAAGACAACTATTTTGAAAAATAATGCTATACTTGCCGAGTTTATAACTTACATTTCACATTAACAGTAAGCTGTAATTGGTATTTACATTTATCTTGACTATACAGTTGGGTTTTTTTCCCTGTCTTTCACTTGTTATCACATTAGATGTTGGGAAAGAACTAGTATTTTTGATTCCCAGTAGTTCTGCCTGACTCTAGCTTATGAGCAGAAAACCTCTTTTGATCTTCAACTTCTTGCCTCTACTGGCCTCAGCAGACATTCTATGCATCTGCCCCCATCACCTCTTGTCTCTTTCTCAGAAAGGTCCTGGGAATTTAGTATTCTTTCTTTAGAGATAGAAAACCCAAAAGCAAAAGGAGAAGGCTTAATCAAGGTCACCTAGCAGGGCTTTGCACGGGCTTTCTGCCTCTCCCTTGGCTCATTATTCACTGGTCCCTTCAGGGGAAATGTACACTATAAATCAGAAAAGACTATCATCTGTACTCTGCTAAATGTGTAAAGGTTAAGTTTAGTCAGGCAGGTGATTTATACTTGCTTATTTCCTTTAAAACCTCATGGAGAATTAAGGGAGTTTTCAGCTAGGATGACAAGGAAGGAAATCTAATATTTCAGAGTTCTGCTGCTGTTATTCTTCTTGGAGTATGAAACTATCATTTGTTTAAAAATTCCATGTATCCAGGAAGGCTTGCATCAGAATACATTTTTGTAGACATTAACTCATCATAATTTGATTAAACAAAATTTTGGTGTTGCATCTGTTAGGAATATCCTGAGTCACATCATCCACTCAAGGCAGAGAAACTGGTCTGCAAAAGCAAGGGTCGAGAAGTCTCATGAGGAATGTAGTAGACCGACTGGGAGAAAGTTTCTAAAAAACGATATGAAAGGGTTTGGTTTGGTTATGGAGATCATAAAGTGACAGATTTTTATAAAACTAGTGGAACCTTAGGAGATTTTTACGCACTAAGTCAGGCCATTCACTTTCTTTCCTTAGGAGGCAAAAAGCAATAATTCACAGTTATACATAGGAAAAAAAGCATATTCCCTCCTTTCCAATGTACCGCCCTCCCACCTTTTCTCATTACTTATTTTCCTTTCTTCTGATTTTTTTTTCTTTATTATTATGATCAACACAGACAATATTTGGTGTCAAAGATGTACTTAGAGTAAACAACATTTCCTAAGGCCTTATTTACAATGTTCGAAACTTGACCTGGAGAGCAGGTAGATTTTTATGTTAGTGGCCCCACTGAGAAATGGAGAGCAAGGTGGTTCACCATGGCACAGGGACATTTTGTGTTGGGCATGACAAAATATTTGTTTGAAATTAAAAGTTATGCCCATCACCACAGTAAAAGGTGACTTTCAGAATACTTAATATTCAGTAGCTTAGTAATGTGTGATCTTCATCCACCCCTCCACCTCCACCTCTCCTTGCTGTTTCTGAGGTTAAGACTTGTACTCTTATCTGAGGAACATGACTCAGAATTAGAGTACATAGTCTATGGAAAGATCATCAGCCTTGACTTCCTGGGCTCAGGTGATCCTCTCTTCTCAGCCTCCGAAGTAGCTGAGACTGCAGGCACATACCACCGTACCATGCTAGTTTTTTTTTTTTTTTTTTTTTGGTAGAGATGGTGTTTCTCCATTTTGCCCAGGCTAGCTCAAGTGATCTGCCTGCGTGGGCCTCCCAAGGTGCTGAGGTTACAAGTCTGAGCCACCGCTTTCTTTATATCACTTTACTACGTAAATGACTTCTTAGTTGTGAATACATTTGATTTAGTGGTAAATAAATTTCTTCTCCCTGGGTTGTGGAAATTCTAATTTCATGACAGAAAAACTCAGCAACCAACTGTATTTCTTAATTATACTTTCATCTGAATGCTGCTTGTCTTAATTTCTTATGCTACAAATGACATAATAGTAACCCAAAGATATGCCGTCTAAACATGTCTCTTTTAAAAGCTCAATAACTTAATGGTGCATTTTCGGCTGAAGCCAGTGTTTTGTTGGTACAATTCATGATTGCTTTCTGTTAAAGAGCATGACTGTGTATATTAGAATAGAATTTAACCCGATTTATTATGCTAAGGCATGAACAATCAATGGAACATAACCAACGATTGGATGATAAGACTCGAAGAAAAAAAGAAACTGCCAATCAACCAAATATTTGCAAAATTAGTTGCAATAGGCTGAATTTTGTGTCCCCTCTAAAAATTCAGAGGTGTTAAAATCTTGGGTGTTAAAATCCCGACACCCAAGATGATATTATTGGGAGGTGGTGCCTTTCGGGGTGGGGCCTTTTGGGAGGTCCTGCCCTCATGGATGGAATTAGTGATCTGGAAAAAGAGGCCAGAAAGAGAAAAAGAGTGGGGAAAACTCTCACCCCGACTCTCATCTCATCATATAACTTACATGAACATCAGCATTCCAGAAGACGGCTCAGTGGTTCTTTGAAATAATCTGGAATTTAGGGGATGTTGTCTAAATTTATCTGCTTGCATCTTGTTCCAATAAATGTATAAATTATAGGTTCAGGGCTTCCAAAACAGGGCAAAAACTGAACTATCAGAAGGCATGGCAAAAATAGTTACAGCTAGTATTGAGAAATAACAAACTGTATATACATATGCTCATACATTTTTCTATTTAGTATTCATTTATTTATTTTTCCAAAAGGAATAAGACCCACAGTTTTCAATATATTCTCAAGTGATCCATAAACTATAATAAATTAAAAACTGCCTGTAAAAATCTGCATGATAAATAATATTTATCATAATGATACTAGAATGTAAACACCATAAGGGCAGGTGTTTTGTCTATTTTTGTTCACTTTTCTATCCCCAGTACCTGGGACATAGTAGGGACTCAATAAATGTTCGTTAAATGAAGGAAGAAATCACACAAATGCATTGTAAGAGCATAGTATTCTACTAAATAGCTATAGAAATACCAAATGTTATTCAATACAAATTAAATGTTCCTGCTTTCTCTCTTTTTTAAATTTTTTAATTTTTTAAAAATTTTTATTATTATACTTTAAGTTCTAGGGTACATGTGCACAATGTGTAACCTAGAACACGTTGTGCACATGTACCCTAGAACTTAGATTATAGCTGTTAAGCAGAATATTCAAATGACTAGTGCCTTAGGCCATTCAGGGTACTGTAACAAACTACCATAAACTGGGTGGCATATAACAATAAAAATTTACTTCTTACAGATCTGGAGGTCTGGGATGGCCAAGATCAAGGCACCAGCAAATTCAGTGTCTGGTGAGGTCATGCTTCCTGGTTCACAGATGGCTTTCTCACCGTGTCCTCACATGGCCCAAGAGGCAAAGGAACTCTCCTCCCCATTGTCTCTCTCTGGTCTTTATTATGAGGTCACTAATTCCATCCATGAGGGCAGTCACTCTCAAAAGGCCTCGCCTTCCAAAGGCGCCACCTCCTAATACAATCAATCATGGGTGTCAGGATTTTAATATATGAATTTTTAGGAGGAACACAAAATTCAGTCTATTGCAACTAATTTTGCAAATATTGGCTGATTGGCAGTTTCTCCACTTTTAATGCCATTCATTGGCTCATGCTGCCTAAGGAGTCTTGTGGCTTTTGCTCTTTTTTGCTTTATCTGCCCATTTGTCAATTTTCTGCAAGCCTGGTGGAGACCAAGCAACTCAATCAGCCCTTCCTCTTCCTGTTGCCCTCAGAGCACCTCCTAGTGGCAAAAAGCAGGCATTGTAATCCCAGCAAGGCTTTTGAAATTTGCTTCTTTCATCCATTTATTTAGTTATTGCCTACAAATGTTTCAACAATAATGTAATGATCCCTCTGCTGTCCAAAGGTTTGGAGAATGTTATGAAAGAACATTTTTGTTTTTTTCTGTAGCCTCTGCACTGACCTGTATTTCTGTTCCCAGGTGACTTGTACCACAATTTGGGGCAACAGAACATGCATTTAATGTTGGGTATAAACTTTTAATAATTAGAAAACTGAGAATGCCAAGGAACTATTACATGGTACATCTGTATAAGAGTATTTAGAATAAAATGTATGTGTTTTCTTAACACAAATCAAGTAATTTTGGGAGTTGATAAAAGACTAATAGTTCAGAAAATGAAAATGATATGTTAAAGTCTTCTATGAAAAATACTCAACATAATTGCCATGCGAGAGAGCTGGTAAACATTAATGAAATTTCAAAATCAGTGCATAGAAGAGGACATGGTCGATGGTTGAAAGTAAACAGCAGACTGGCCAGAAATCTGATTACAAAGACCATGCAAAAATGAATAGGGCCTGAAGATACCAAATTCCTTCTGTTTTAAACCAAATTGATTTTCCCCTAAAAGACTGTTAATAAAATACGTTCACATAGTGAGTTTAACTTTTCTTTCTCAGTCTCTAAGTTATCTGGTATACCATTGTTCTTGATGAATTGCTTCTTCCTTAGTTTATGTTTTGTGTCATTTCAATCTAAATTGGTTCAAAGGGACACCTTGAGATTTTCTTCATTGGCAGTGACTATTGAGCCCCTATGAGAGTACAGTAGTCACCCCTTATCTGAGGGACATACCTTCTAAGACCCACAGTGGACATTTCCTATACATACATACCTATGAGAGTTAATTTGTAAATTAGGCGTAGTAAGAGATTGACAACAATAACATAATCAAATAGAACAATTGTAACAATATGCTGTAATAAAAGTTATGTGAACATGGTCTTTTTCTCAAAATATCTTATTGTAATGTACTCACCCTTCTTCTGATGATGTGAGATGTGAGATGGCAAAATGCTTACGTGCTGAGATGAAGTGATGTGAATGACGTAGGCATTGTGACTTAGCATTAGGCTACTATTGACCTTCTGACCTATTGTCAGAAGGAGGATCATCTGCTTCGGGTGATTCTGGATCATTAAGCCACAAGGATGATGAAGGTTGGGAGTCAGAAACAGACAATGTCAATGACTGATGGGTGGGTTGTGTCTACAGTGTGAATCTGCTGGACAAAAGGCTGATTCCTGTCCAGGGCAGGACAAAGCAGGACAACATGAGATTTCATCTGAGATTTCTACTCAGAACCACGTGCAATTAAAAACTAATGAGTTGTTTATTTCTGAAATTTTTCATTTAATGTTTTCAGACCATGGTTGACCACAGGTAATTGAAACCCTGGAAGGTGAAACTGCAGATAAGGGGGACTACTGTGTTCAACTATTTACAAATAATGACAGTGGCCACAAAGATTACCTTGAAAAGAGACCGTGAGACAATTTCACACAGACTGTGCCTGGACTTCCATGCGTCTCTGCCAACTGCTTTTTAAGGTATTATACCATATAATAATGTCTTTTAAATCTTTTAGTTTGAAGTGATTTTTTTTTTCTTGAGACAGAGTCGCGCGCTGTCACCTAGGCTAGAGTGCAGTGGCAAGACATCAGCTCACTGCAACCTCCGCCTCCCGGGTTCAAGCGATTCTCCTGCCTCAGCCTCCCAAGTAGCTGGGATTACAGGCATGAGCCACCACGCCTGGCTAATTTATTTTATTTATTTATTTAATTATTTATTTTTAGTAGAGACAGTTTCTCCATGTTGGTCAGGCTGGTCTCAAACTCCCGACCCCAAGTGATCCGCCTGCCTTGGGCTCCCAAAGTGCTGGGATTACAGGCTTGAGCCACCGTGCCGGGCCAACTTTAGGAAATTTTAGAGAAGATTTAGAGGATGGTTTAGAGAAAAATATTATGCAGGAGACATTGAATTGTTAGGAAAAGCCACTGTAGAACTGGGGGCTGTTATTGCCAAAAATATTAGTTTCGTACAAAAGTAATGGCGTTTTTTGCCATTACTTTGAATGGTAAAAACCGCCATTACTTTTGCACCAACCTAACAGTTAAACCAGCAAAAGCGACACACATTTTACAAAAGAGTCATGTAATTCTGTATCTGAAACTGCCAGCAGCAGGGTGCTTTTTCATCCATTACTGCCATCTGAATATTTTCATCTTTTTGCCTCTGGGCATTAAAATGCAACTAATCCACCACCCACAAAATCCATTAATGAGCATAAACAGTAAAAAAAATGAGTGGTCAGACTACACAGTGATAGCACTGAAATTACTTGAGTAAAATGCAGATGTAATGAGGATGTCGGTTTCAGAGCAGTTTGCATCATAATAGACTGAACTGTCTTGGACTTCAATTCTGGGTTCTTTTCTAGATGACTATTGTCCTTTTTTTAAAAAAAAACATCTGTGTCCTGTTACTTTTTCTTTTTTTTTTTTTGCTTTCCCCCAAAGTTTTTTGATGTTAGAATTTAGAATTTTGTCTACTGTTTAAAAAGGAAAAAGAAAAATTTTCCACTAGCTCTCCTTTGAGAGAATGAGAGAATTCTAATTACTTCTCCACTATAAAAGCACAAACTTCTATGAAAATGGTCATCAGAGAGCAGAGGTGACAGGATGTATACTGCTGAACTTTTTTGCTTCCACCCTTCTAGATAACTGCTGAGAAAGGCCCCCTTTAGTTTTGATATCCAAAAGGCAAAACAAAGAAGGTAAGCACCTTTCAGCAGGGCAAGGACAACTAATGTGTTCTTCTGCCCACTGCAGCTGAGACCCGTGGTGCACCTGCATTCTTTTAACTGAGACAACAAAATTCTCCCTTTAATCCCCTTTTGGAAGGAGGAGGGAGAGAGTACTACCATGATGTATGTATTTTCCTTTCCTTACCTCTTTGTTCCTGAGTTTTTGCTTTTCAGACAATAAAATCATTAGAATTAGAAGAATTATTATTAGTATTCCTAGTAATTTAGCAACTGTCAGTTCCAAACAAGCCTCCTTGGCTCCGACAATCCCGTGCTCTGCTATACAACACAGTGAAAATTGGGAGCATAAACTCATTCTGTTGCCTCAACAAAATTATATTATGGGGTGAAGTCTATTGGGGATGGGGCAGGGTACGTCATAGCATGAAGAGAATGCAGAATAATGTTCTTAGTCCCCTATCTGTGTGGCCTATTGAAAGGGAAGAGATTATAAACCCTACTGTGGAGTCAATAGAAGCAGAATCTGTAGGCCAGGGACTGCACGCAAGTTGACCTCTGTTGGGGAAAGCTCTGGGGGTACAGTGCTGAGAACCTCTCTTGGGAGTCAGATGTTTTTTGAATTATCTTTCTGTTTCAAGAAGAATCTGCCTTCCATTCATTCATTCAGGGCTCTTTTGAGCAGCCCATGTTTAAAATGAGCCAGGAGGGACCAGACATGTGATTATAAAAATACATTGAAATTGCCAAGGTGGAGTCTACAGCAGTGGTCCCCAACCATTTTGGCACACGAGGGACCGGTTTTGTGGAAGACCATTTTTCCACAGACCAGGAGTGGAGAGGGGAGGATGGTTTCGGGAAGATTCGAGCACATTACATTTATTGGACACATTATTTCTATTATTATTATATTGTAATATATAATGAAATAATTATACAACTCACCAAAATGTAGAATCGGTGGGAGCCCTGAGCTTGTTTTCCTGCAACTAGATGGTCCCATCTGGGGGTGATGGGAGACAGTGAGAGATCAGAAGGCATTAGAGTCTTATAAAGAGAGAACGAATTAGATCCCTCCCATACGCAGTTCACAATAGGGTTCGTGCTCCTATGAAAATCTAATGCTGCGGCTGATCTGACAGGAGGCCATGCTCAGGTGGTAATGTGAGTGATGGGGAGCGACTGTAACTACAGATGAAGCTTCACCTGCTGGCCTGCTGCTCGCTTCCCTCTGTGTGGCCCTGGTTCCAGAGATTCCTGGTCTACAGGAACTCGTCTCTCTTAGGTCTTTTTTCTTGAAGAGGGATTTGCTTTCCCAAACTTTTTTTTTTTTTTTGAGACAGAGTCTCCTTGCCCAGGCTGGAGTGCAGAGGTGCAACCTTGGCTCACTGCAACCTTGACTTGCCAGGTTCAAGTGATCCTCCCACCTCAGCCTCCTGAGTAGCTGGGACTACAGGTGGGCACCACCATGCTGGGCTAATTTTTTGTATTTTTAGTAGAGACAGGGTTTCACCATGTTGCCCAGGCTGGTCTTGAACTCCTGGGTTCAAGTGATCTGCCCACCTCAGCCTCCCAAAGTACTGAGGTTACAGGCGTGAGCCACCGTGCCCGACCTTTCTGGAATTCTTTTTTTTTTTTTTTTTTTTTGAGATGGAGTCTCACTCAGTTGCCCACGCTGGAGTGTAGTGGTGCGTTCTGGCTCGCTGCAAGCTCCGCCTCCCGGGTTCACACCATTCTCCTGCCTCAGCCTCCCAAGTAGCTGGTGCTGCCATCATGCCCGGTTAATTTTTGTTTTTTTTTTGGTATTTTTAGTAGAGACGGGGTTTCACCATGTTAGCCAGGATGGTCTCGATCTCCTGACCTCGTGATCCACCCGCCTCAGTCTCCCAAAGTGCTGGGATTACAGGCGTGAACCACCGCGCCTGGCCCTTTCTGGAATTCTTGAATCTTTAATAGGATTCTAGGCTATATGTGCCTGTGGTTGAATTCTCCTGAGTTGTTTCTATTTCTCTGAGTTTGCCATTTTTCTCCCTCTATTAAGTATCTGTATTCCAGGGTTTTGTGCAATTCACCAAAGCTTTTATAATAATTTCTAAACAATTTTGATCAAAGACCTAAGAAGACAAGTAAAATTCTTCAGTAATAGGTATAATTTTCATCAAATGATTGCTTTCCTTTTTTTATTGTTTGGGCTCTATTGCTAAACGTGAAAGGGGAGCTGTCTCATGGATAAAACCCTCTGGTTCTGAAGGATGAATGGGAACAGTGGAGGCAATTTATCAGAAGCCTGTTTTTCTCTGCCAGGTCCTCCAGCCCATTTCCCCCAGGCCCATGGAGAGGAAACTCTCACAGGAACCTGACATAAACGTAGACATTTCACTTTGGTCCAGCCAATCTACCATTAAGAATATTGAAATCTATTCCATTTATGAATGGATCTTGAGAAAGAAAAAATATATTGCTATGTTGGTTATTTTGTAAACGCCCAATGGGTTCACTGTGCTTGCCTAAACAGAGCCAATTTATCAAGACGGGAATTACAATGGAGAAAGAATAGTTCACGCAGTGCCAGCTGTGTGGGAGACAAGAGTTTTATTGTTACTCACATCAGTCTCCCTGAGCATTCAGGGATTGGTGTTTCGAAGGATAATTTGGTGTGTAGGGACTCGGAAGTGGGGAGTGCTGATTGGTTGGGTTAAAGATGAAATCATAGGAGGTCAAAGTGAGTTCTTGCTGTCTTCTGTTCCTGGGTGGGATTGCAGAATTGGTTGAGCCAGATTACCGGTCTGGGTGGTGTCAGCTGGTGCATCGAGTGCAGGGTCTGCAAAATATCTCAAGCACTGATGTTAGGTTTTACAGTAGTGACGTTAGTCCCAGGAGCAATTTGGGGAGGTTCAGACTCTTGGAGCTGGAGGTCGCATGGCCCCTAAACTGTAGTTTCTAATCTTGCAGTTAATATGTTAGTCTTGGGAAAGGGTTATTATTATCAATTTTGTTTCAGAGTTAAACTATAAACTAAATTTATTCTCAAGGTTAGTTCAGCCTATGCCGAGGAATGAACAAGAACAGCTTGAAGGTTAGAAGCAAGGTGGAGTCAGTTAGGTTTGATCTGTTTCACTGTCATAATTTCCTCAGTTATAATTTTTGCAAAAGCAGTTTCACTTTCTAGTGTCTAATATTTTAGTAAGTCCTTCTCCTTCCTCCCATTTTTCTACCTTTTTGATCCTTTCTCTGTGCTACTTGCCAAAGTGTGCCAATTTCAATTCACTCATTTATTCAACAATTACTCTTTGAGCATCATCATGCACAAGGCACTAGACTAAACACTAAGGATTCATCCGTGAAGAAGACAGACAAAAAAAAAATCTTGTCTTTGCGAAGTTTACATTCTTGTGAGAGGAAGGCAATAAGCAAATAAAAGAGTAAAACATATGAGTCAGATGGTGCCCAGGAGAAAAGTGATGAAGAGAAGGATATATGAAATGCTTCTTCATATGCTGTTAGGGCAGGGGAGAGAGTTAAGTTTTGGCAACAATGGTCAGGAAAAGCATCATCAAAATGATGACATTTGATCAAAGACCTAAGAAGACAAGGGAATAAGGTGAACAGATAACCAGTGCTTTGCGACTTTTGGGTAGGGCTCAGTGGTGAATGCTCCTGTCTGCTCCACACAGCATCCACAGAGGTGTGGTGGCGGGTGCCTGTAGTCCCAGCTACTCGGGAGGCTGAGGCAGGAAAATGGCGTGAACCCGGGAGGCGGAGCTTGCCGTGAGCCGAGATCGCGCCACTGCACTCCAGCCTGGGCGACAGAGCGAGACTCCTTCTCAAAAAAAAAAAAAAGATGGTCCTAATTTCAACACCTTGTATGTTAAGTCTCTGGATAAGCATTACCACCTTTAACAGTGGTTTATAAGTAAAAATTGTATTTTGCCACAAATCTGCAATTTGGGTAGGGCTCAGTGAGGAATGCTCCTGTCTCCACACAGCACTCACAGAGGCAGCTGAGCTGAAGGATGGGGGTATGTTTCCAAGATGGCGCCCTCATGTGGCTGGTGAGTTGCTGTTGGCTGTCAGCTTGGGAGTTTGGCTGGGGGCCTCAGTTCCTCTCCATGTGCAGTGTGCACCTCTATGTGCAGGAATGGAGGAATGGAGTTATCATTTATTGAGAAGTGAAAGGCTAAAGGAGGAGCAAGACATCTGGAGTCAGATGTTGGACACATTAAGCGTGAGATGTCTGCTAAATATTCAGCAGACAACTGGGAATCTGGAGTTCAGAATGGAAATTATAAAAAGAAATTGCCCTACCAAGGGAATTAACATCCTTGTCTTTCATTACTAGTTAATTATGCTGAGCTGACCAAGACAGGAAATGGCCATTACCCATACTTATCCTTAATAGAATGTGTATATTTATCCAAATGTGGTAGTTTTAAAACAAGTTCTTTGACATTCTTCCCATCAAGAGATGGAATCTATGTCCCCTTTCCTTGACCTAGGCAGGCATTTGTGGTTGCCTTGGAACCAACTGGGTATGACAGAAGTAATGTTACAGAACTTTTGAGGGTGAGGCATAAAAGGCAATACAGTTTCTGCCTCTCTCTTTGGGATGTTCATCCTTGAAACCCAGCCACCATGCTCTGAGAAAGCCAGGGCCACATGGAGGTGCACATTGCTTGTGGAGAGGAACTGAGGACCCCAGCCGAGCTCCCAAGCTGACAGCCAACACCAACTCACCAGCCACATGAGGGCGCCATCTTGGAAACACATTTCTCATCCTTCAGTTCAGCTGCCTCTGTGAGTGCTGTGTGGAGACAGGAGCGTTCCTCACTGAGCCCTACTCAAATTGCAGATCTGTGGCAAAATACAATTTTTACTGTATAAACTGCGGTTACAGGTGGTACCTAACATACAAGGTGTTGAAATTAGGACCATCTTTTTTTTTTTTTTTTTTTTTTGAGAGGGAGTCTCGCTCTGTCGCCCAGGCTGGAGTACAGTGGCGCGATCTCGGCTCACTGCAAGCTCCGCCTCCCGGGTTCACGCCATTTTCCTGTCTCAGCCTCCCGAGTAGCTGGGACTACAGGAGCCCACCACCACGCCAGGCTATTTTTAAAATTATTTTTAGTAGAGACGGGGTTTCACCGTGTTAGCCAGGATGGTCTCGATCTCCTGACCTCGTGATCTGCCCGCCTCGGCCTCCCAAAGTGCTGAGATTGCAGGCGTGAGCCACCGCGCCCGGCCAGGGTCATCTTTAAAAAAATTTTTTTTTAGCCATTGTATTGCTAGTGCCTGGCATTGTCTGAGTATATGCAGTAGGCACGCAATAGCTGTTTTAAATGAATGAACCAAGATGAAACATCTGTGACCATCTTACAAATGGAAAGAGGGAAGGTTGAAAACACTGAGAAAGGCTCCTAGTTTGGAGGAATAGAGGTCAGCTCAGGAAGAACGCAGTTCAGGGTAATTTTTTTTTTTTTTTTTTTTTTTTAAAGACAGAGTCTTGCTCTGTTGCCCAGGCTGGAGTGCAGTGGCATGATCTCGGTTCACTGCAACCTCCGCCTCCTGGATTCAAGCGATTCTCATGCCTCAGGCTCCAGAGTAGCTGGACTTACAGGCACATGCCACCAAGCCCGAGTATTTTTTGTGTTTTTAGTAGACACGGGGTTTCCCCATGTTGGCCAGGCTGATCTTGAACTAACCTCAAGTGATCCACTCGCCTTGGCCTCCTAAAGTGCTGGGGTTACAGGCATGAGCCACCGCACCCGGCCAGGGTAGTTAAAAATTGTATGCTCTGAATGTGTAAAACAGGTTGTCCAAGAAATCTTATGGACAATAAAAGTCATTTACTTTGGAAATTATTCTAAAACCTTTTGAAATAGAGCAATGTTAGAAATGAGATGCTGCCCCTGCTAGTTGCCTCAGAGCTGGTTAGTTAGCAGAGGATAGATTTTCTAGGTTTAATAGCCATAAAGGATCTTCATATTCTGATTTGATCTGCAAATGTATTCAACAAAGTGACTGCATGATGAAAGCAAGAAAATTATATAAATAATTTGTACTCCAATTTTTCCTATATGCCCAAAGTCATACCAGTGTAGAGCCTTAACATGTTTGTATGTAGGGGACAGGGAACAGAAGCGTATTAATAGACACAGGGCCATTCAAGGATCCTCTACAAGACAGTCATTCCTGATTGACTAGCCTAAATCAGAAAATGGTGTGTATGGTTAGGCCAAAATTAGTCTCTTCTTTTTTTTTTTTTTGAGACAGGGTCTGGCTCTGTCACCTAGGCTGGAGTGCAGTGGCACAATTTCGTCTCACTGCAGCCTCGACCTCCCGGGTTCAAGTGATTCTCCTGCCTCAGCCTACCGAGTAGCTGGGAATCACAGGTGCGTACCACCACGTCCGGCTAAATTTTTGTATTTTTAGTAGAGACAGGGTTTCACCATTTTGCCCAGGTTGGTCTCGAACTCTTGACCTCGAGAGATTCACCCGCCTCGGCCTCTCAAAGTGGTGGGATTACAGGTGTGAGCCACTGTACCTTGCCTACATCCTGTATTTTCTAAAACATGCATTGCATTTATAATCATAGTGCATATTTTAAAGCAAAGACAGGAATCTGGGTCTCTTAACTCAGGAAAAGGTTTAGGTTTAAGTTATTGCTTTGCATATATGAATTATAATAAATACTTTTCATGTGGCTGATGTTAGACAGTATATAGAAGAGAAGCAAGAGCAGAAACTCAGGGTCCACCAGCATCCAAAGCAGTGATTTTTATGATCCTTCACAACTTAATCATGGGTGTGTGTGTGTGCTTGTTGAAAATGCAGAGTCCTGGGTCTCCAGAGATGATCTCAGTAGGCCCAGAATGGGATCTGGAAAACTGCAATGTTTGGCCAGGCTCATAGGTGATTCTGATGTAGGTGAATTCTTTGAGAAACAGAGATGTGAAGAACAGTGCTTCTCTTACCTACAGGACTCAGGTAGGAGAAAAATGAGACAGTCATGGCTGGGAAGCCAAGGGACTTTTGGGAAAATATATGTAAAACGTACTAAAAGCACATTGTGATGATATAACAAGATGTTCTCCACCACGGCTGTGTATTAGAATCATCTGGGGCGCTTTAAAAATATACCAGTGTGCAGATTTCCTCATAATGGTGGTAAATGTCCCTCTTTCAGCATGACTAAGAGATAAGAGAAGCTGCAATTTTCCAATTATCTGTGCATAGAAGAAAAAATCCAACAGAGTGCCCACTGCGGGCCTGCAGCAAGCAGCCACCACAAACCTGTGGGTGCAGAAATCAGGGGAGAGGAGTCTCAAGAGATTGGGGAAAAGGGTGGAGGGAAGCAGAGAACTTAGAGAAAAAACAGACAAAGCCACTCCCAAAAGATAAAGTGAAACAATATTTACAAAGAGAATGAACAAGGCTGGGCATGGTGGCTCACGCCTGTAATCCCAGCACTTTGGGAGGCCGAGGTGGGTGGATCATCTGAGGTCAGGAGTTCGAGACCTCCTGGCCAACATGGTGAAACCTCGTCTCTACTAAAACTAGAAACATTAGCCGGGTATGGTGGCGTGCGTCTGTAATCCCAGCTACTCAGGAGGCTGAGACAGGAGAATCGCTTGAACCCAGGAGGTAGAGGTTTCAGTGAGCCAAGATTGCACCATTGCACTCCAGCCTGGGCAACAAGAGTGAAACTCCGTCTCAGAAAAAAAAAAAAAAAAAAAAAAAAAAAAAAAAAGAACGAACAGTGATGGGCACTTGGCAGTTCAGAGCCCAGGCTCCGGAGTGGGGCCTGACAGTGTGCAGACCAGACATGGAGAATCCATGCTTGTTGGGGAGAATCAGACACAGGGAGAGGAGTGGTGCTTCTGGGAGACAGGCAGAGCAGAAGAGGAGACAGAACAAAATTAAGGATCCTGCAGAAAATAGGAGACACAACAACTCTTCTATCTTTCCTATCAACATCAGCCACAAAAGCAACTGCACAGAACATTGTTGAACTGAGAGAAGAATCTGCTCCTAACTAGTTCTCCTGCCCACAGAATGAACAGGAAGAGGAAGGAGTGGACCAACTTCTATAGAGAACAACTGCCAAAGTCAGAAGTTGCAAATCAAAGTTTCTCTGCTGGTGATGTCTCCTCGATATAACCATGAACTTGATGAAAATTCTAAGACAACACTCAATATTTATGAAATATTCTCCAACCTGCATCTGGGAACATGGAAAATATTAATATGTTGAATCGGAAATATAAAAACTAGGTAGAGAAATCAACAAAAAATAGGAGAAAATGAAGTCAGAGCTGATTAAATTCAGGAAAAAAAAAATAGAAGAAAATCACAAAACTTTATCAGTAATAAAGAACAGATTACAAGGTGCCCCGAAGAGAATGGGTTCAAATAAAAACTTAATAAAGGGTATTGAATAAAAGAAGGATAGCCAATAGAATGAAAAGGAGATAAAGAAAATAAAAAGGATCAGAGAAGATGGTTGAAATGGAAGCCAGACAAAAGAGGTTGCATATTTGTATTATTGGTGTTCCTGAAGAAAAGAAAAATAATATAACAGAATATTTAAAACTCTAATCCAAGAAAAAGTTCCAGAAATAAAAGAACTGAGTCAACTCTACACTGAAAGGGCCCAGTGTGGTATATAGGAAAACTGACCACAAATAATTCTGAGATAGCTTGGAAAATTACTAGACTTATAAAAAAAAAATCCTCAAGGCTTCCAGGCCCAAAAAATATTTACAAAGAGAATTAAAGATTGGCCTCAGATTTCTCAAAAATAACATGCAAACCAAGAAAACACTGGAACACCATTTTCAAGAAACCTAAGGAAAAACAAGCTGCTCTTCAAGTTTCAAGGTCACAGAAAATCAGTTTCAAACTCACCAGAATTCCAGGAATACAGTACACGTGCTCTTGCTGAGCAATTTACTGGAGGGTGAGTTTCACCCAACCAGAAGATTTCTGGGAACAAAAGGACCAACAGAGATCATTTCACATATTTGACTGTAGAGCTGAGAATAATCTAAGAGTTCGTTCATGGGTTAATGAAAAACATGGATATGTAAACATTATATACTGATAAAGTAGAACAAATACAACTAAAAAGGTGGGAGAAGGGAGAGAAAAGGGGAAAAGTAGAGTAACACCATTGACTGACATATAGGTAATAGGTGGGAATCAGTATCATCTAGAAAAGACAGATAGTAACAGGTTAAGAAAGAAAAAAGGGGCTGGGCACAGTGGCTCATACCTGTAATCCCAGCACTTTGGGAGGCCACGGCAGGTGGATCATGAGGTCGGGAGATCGAGACCATCCTGGCTAACATGGTGAAACCCCGTCTCTACTAAAAATACAAAAAAATTAGCCGGGCGTGGTGGTAGGTGCCTGTAGTCCCAGTTACTTGGGAGGCTGAGGCAGGAGAATGGTGTGAACCTGGGAGGCAGAGCTTACAGTGAGCCGAGATTGCGCCACTGCACTCCAGCCTGGGCGACAGAGCCAGACTCCGTCTCAAAAAAAAAGAAAAAAAAAAGGGAGTAAGAGCACTACAGAAGATTAGTATAAAAGCAACCCATTAGAATAAAGATACAAGACCCAGCGCGGTGGCTCACACCTGTAATTCCAGCACTTTGGGAGGCTGAGGCAGGCGGATCACCTGAGGTCAGGAGTTTGAGACCAGCCTGGCCAACATGGTGAAACCCCGTCTCTACTAAAAAAATTAGCTGGGTGTGGTGGCATGTGCCTGTAGTCCCAGCTACTCGGGAGAATCGCTTGAATCCGGGAGGTGGAGGTTGTAGTGAGCCGATATCACACCAGTGCACTGCAGCCTGGGCGACAGAGTGAGACCCCATCTCAAAATAAATAAATAAATAAATAAATAAATAAATAAAAGACACAAAATTCATAAGCCAAAAGAAAACGCAAGAGGATAGACACAGTAAATATAATACATTCAGCAATTACAATGTAAAATATGACAGAATTGACACCAAACATGGTAGTTATATCAATAAAACTAGATCGGCTTAATTTGCCTATTAAAAAAGATTATTTTCGGATTGGCTCGTATAGCAAAAACTCAACTGTGTGCTGCATACAAGATACACACCGAAAATGCAGCAATTGAAATAGCTAAAAATAAAGGAATGAACGAAAATTTACCAGACAAATGGAAAACAGTAAGACAGCAGGCATCGCAATCCCGATACAGAAGTAGAGACTTCAAGCCCCAAACAGAACACGAAAGAAATTTAGAGCTATAAAATGGCCCTTGGGCATAGGAAAGAATAGCCCAATTATTCATAAGATAAATACAACTTAAAATTGTACTGAGATTGTACTCTTCTTGACCCATCAGCTTAGCCACAGCAAAGTCTCCCCAAATCTCATTAATCTTTTTGGTGCAGCAACTACTACTGTAATTCTATTTGGCAGCACTTCAGTTTTGTATAAATTACCTATTGATTAATCCCCAGACCATTGGGAGAATCCTATCAATACACCTCAATTTAAGAATCAAGATTATAAGGCATTGTCTTTTCATAATTATAAATGTATGTATGTATACATTTGGCTAGACATTTTTTTCATTAGCTTTGAAATTGTCAGAGGCGTCTGAACCAGAGCAACTCCATTTCGAATAGGGGCTGGGTAAAATAAGGCTGGGACCTACTGGGCTGCATCCCCAGAGGGTTAAGCCATTCTAAGTCACAGGATGAGATTGTAGGTCTGCATAAGATACAGGTCATAAAGACCTTGCTCATAAAACGAGTTGCAGTAAAGAAGCCGGTCAAAACCCACCAAAACCAAGATAGCAATGAGAGTGACCTCTGGTTGTCCTCACTGCTACACTCCCACTAGAGCCATGACGGTTTACAAATGCCATGGCAACATCAGGAAGTTACCCTATATGGTCTAAAAAGGGGAGGCATGAATAATTCAGCCCGTTTAGTAAATAATTAAGAAATAACAATAAAATGGGCAACCAGCAGCCCTTAGGTTCACTGTGCCTATGGAGCAACCACTCTTTATTTTCCTACTTTCTTAAAACTTCATTTCCCTTTCCTCTATGGACCCGCCTTGAATTCTTTCTTGCAAGAGATGCAAGAACCCTGTCTTGGGGTCTGGATTGGGACCCCTTTCTGGTAACAAAATGATCAAAGTTAAGGCTGTAGTTACTGTAACTGAGTTGGCCTTGGAGTGCCATCCCATATAGTGCCATGTTTGAGAGCTGGTTTTCATTTTATTGGTGGCATTAGAAATGTACTATTATATTAGGGTTAATTCGCTCTGCTACCCCAACTAGCTAGCTACCTCCCCTTGGGCCAGGCAAAATGGAACAGTAGCTTGTACATATGAATTGTTAACATGTACATATCTTCATACAGCAGTCATGTCTAACTGTCCCTAACAGGGCAAGGGAGATGACCATTTTTTTCTCATGAAAACAAGATAACACTCAGGTGAGTTTTGAGTTTGTTCACAATGCAGAACGTGACGAGATAAGTTTAATTTTCTAGCTTAGTGTTTTTAGCTTAAAATGTTGCAATCTAAAGCTAAAATGTTCACCTGAGGCCAAGGACAACACAGCAAAAACAACAGGGCCAATGTGTCCTCAGACCTTTGGAATCGCAGTCAGGTATCACTATGAACTGAGTGGTTGTGTTTCCCCCAAATCCCTACGTTGAAACCCTAATCCCCAATAATGGGATGTGGAGGTAGGACCTTTGGGAGGCAGTTAGGATTAGATTAGGTCATGAGGGCAGAGCCTCACGATGGGACTAGTGTTCAAGGGAAATGAAGAGACCATCGTATTCTTCACCATGTGAGGATGTGACCAAGTATCCTCATTTTTCTAAGAAAAAGAGAATGAGTTACTATTTTTTTCTCTTCTTTTCTCCATTTTCCAGTTTCCCATGTCCTACTTAGCCCTTTAGAAATGCAATTATAATTGTTTACCTCTCCTTGGGCAAGGCTGTCTAATATGTGTTTCAAAGCTCCAGTGAAACTCTCCCTCACCAGGAGACTGCTCAGGAGACAACAGTCAATTTACAACCCAAATTATGCCTGTTACAAAACTCTCCCCCACCTGGAGACTTTCGGACACCTTTGTAATCGAATTCTGTCCACAAAGACGTCAACTCAACCGCCTGGTAGATAAGGCACCACAACGAGTACAGGGACCTCCACCTGCTCACTGCCTTCCCTGCATGTCATTCGTGCCAGGCCCTCCATTCATTCATTCATTCATTCATTCATTTATTTATTGAGACGGAGTCTCGCTCTGTCTCCCAGGCTGGAGTGCAGTGGCGCGATCTCAGCTCACTGCAACCTCTGCCTCCCAGGTTCACACCATTCTCCTGCCTCAGCCTCCTGAGTAGCTGGGACTACAAGCGCCCGCCACCATGCCCGGCCTTTTTTTTTTTTTTTTTTTTTGTATTTTCAGTAGAGATGGGGTTTCACCATATTGGCCAGGATATTCTTGATCTCCTGACCTCGTGATCCACCCGCCTCAGCCTCCCAAAGTGCTGGGATTACAGGCATGAGCCACCGCGCCCAGCCAATGGGCACTTTTAAAAGGAGGGCCTGGCCGGGCGCAGTGGCTCACGCCTGTAATCTCAGCACTTTGGGAGGCCAAGGCAGGCAGATCACGAGGTCAGGAGATTAAGACTCCTGGCTAAGACGGTGAAACCCCGTCTCTACTAAAAATACAAAAAATTAGCCGGGCGTGGTGGCGGGCACCTGGAGTCCCAGCTATTCAGGAGGCTGAGGCAGGAGAATGGCGTGAACCCGGGAGGCGGAGCTTGCACTGAGCCGAGATTGTGCCACTGCACTCCAGCCTGGGTGACAGAGCGAGACTCCGTCTCAAAAAACATAAATAAAATAAATAAATATCCTACACTGCTCAGGACAACTCCCTTCAACAAGGAATTATTCCCTGCAAAATGTTAGTAGCGTTCAGGATGAGAAACCCTGCTTTACAGATAATCAGCTGTCTTAATTTTTATTTCCCTGGAACTTTTCCCTTTGTGTCTCATTTGGGACAAACTCGAGGGCCAAAATATGGCAGCAAAATGTTTTAGATCAAGTAAAGACTGTAAATTAGGTCTATGAAATATTTTCCCAGCACTGGGAGACACATGTTGGCCCCAACTTCCTACTCAGACTTGCAATTAAGACACAACAGGTGTGGGTACCCAACATGCGAAGATTTCTCACTGGTCTGTACGTCAGTAAATGGTCGAGATTGTTACTATGGAATCATTCACACCAGCACAATGGTGCTCCTCCAAGAATGTATTTATTTACATGAAAACACCATTTTATACAAATTGAAGACACATCTTAAAGAAGGGTTTGTCCAGGCGTGCCTTCCTCATCCCCTTGTATTGCCACTTCCATTTTCATCTTCTTTTGTATCATAAATGAAACTTCAGACTGGTTAAAGAAAATTGAATCTGCCTCTTCTCCCCACCCAAAATTACTTTGACTATTTAATGTCTGTAGTCATCCTTCAAAGAAAAGTCTTGCCCGGGGTTATTTTATTTAATTTATTTATGTAATACAGTGTAGAAAGCGATCATGTCATAAGCAATGATTCTGTACAATCATCCTGCAGAAAATTGTTTTGGAGAATTCTTGGTAATTGAAGACCAGCAGAGCACCCCTCCCCACCCGCCCCATAAAAGTGCTTACAATGAACAGGGATTCTTTTCTTTATCAAAGACCCAAAGATACGTGGACAAAAAAAGAAAAGCTTGAAGTCTCAATGCCTAATGTGTGCACATAAAACAGGCACGAAGAAACAAACGTGTATCCTCTTAATTCCTATATCACAAATATAGCAGAAGCAGCAATCTGTACAGTAAAATGCAGTCATGGAAAAAAAATCTCTCTAAAGCATCTGAAATACTTAAAAATGTTTAACTTTAAAATGCATAGTGATCAGGAAAGGAATACTTAGGCAAGAGAAGCAGCTGAACTCCCACGTTCACATGAAGCATCCCCCATCGATTCTTAAAGCATATGTAAAGTAGGACTTAATTGGGTCACAAACCACAAGAATAATATACAACTGGCTAAGGGGCTATGTGATAAATAATCAGGAGAGAATCTATTCATGCACTAGTTTGATACAGCTAAATTCTTTACAGTACACAAAACCCATTAATAATGTAGTGTAGAGACCAAAATGTAAAGAGAGATAGAATACATTACTGATTTGTGGATTAATTCAAGTTCAGGCATCTACTTGTGTTACAGCACAGCTGTCAAAAGGCGATAATGAGTAAATCATAAAACGGGGGTTTGTTTCTTCCCACATTATTCTATAAATGGACACCGATGGGTAGTGAAGCAATGGTTTTGCTGTCCAACTTCAGAGGCTGCTGTGGCGGGGGTCTAGTTCTGCATCTGCTCGAAGAACTTGTAGGTTGGATTTTCGTAGCCGTTCTGCTGCATCTTGGACAGGTGGCGCTCCTCTGGGGTGACAGCGGCGTCAACCTGAAAAACGAGGAGAGCTGAGTAAAAAATAAAAATCAATCCTTTAAGGGTGAACATGGAGAAGCAGTAAAAACATAAGGAGTACAGTACTCTTCTTTTGCCAAGATTGCAGAACACCCATAATTTTCTCCCCCACTTTGACATCTTGGAGCAGAACGCCTTTGCCCACCAGTTACACAGATGCTGTGCTCCATCTAGCCACCAGGTGGCGGTGGAAACCTTGACGCGCTTGCAAAGTGTCCAGTGGTGGTTTCTGGTTCCCCAACTCCACAGTAAGCGGATAAACCCAGTGCAATGGTATTTTTTCCTCCCCTGTTGGCTCAATAAAGGACGAACAGAGTCAATGGAAGCCTGTTTTACTTGGAAGTGTTTTGGTAAGATAGATAAAACCACAAGAGTATCATGGAGGGAGATTCAGCAAAGTATACTGTATCTTGGGTGACACTCAAATCTGTGTAGAAAAATACTCGATTTCCTGGACTGCTGAATTTAGTCTAGCCCGTTTCTATCAAATTTTATGTTTGTTAAAATGTTAAGGAGAGGTATGACAATCAATTAAAACAATAACATATACCAAAGGGGGCTATTATTTGGCACAAGAAAAAAGGAAGAGCAAGGACGACGCCATTCTAGATTACGTAATTTTTTAAAAACTGAGAATTAAGATACTATAGAAGTATGTTCAGCTCAAAGTTTAAAATCAGACCCTCTCTGTTAATATGTTGCTTTACCTCTAAGGTCAGGCCAGTAACTGAAGACGTTTTTCTCCCCCTGTCACTGTTAGAGCTGTGTGTGGCATTTACTGTCTGCAGGTTGGGCAGGGTACTTACCCCTACAACGTGGGCAGTGGCTGTTCTTGTTTTACTATATTTGTTATACCTCTCCCCGTTCGCAGAAGAGAGGAGGTCCTTAACTCTGCTGAATGAGTATGTTAAAATCCCTCTTTTGTAAAACCATGGTAAGATGAAGAGAATAAATAGAAAGTCATCAGAATGAAGAGGCATGTTTTCCAGAGAAAAGTTTGGATGTACCATACAGAAGATATTCCTTCAAAGGGATATTTCCTAGAATGGGCTGCTCATTCATCTCTGGGAGAATACTGCAGGCCCGTTCCCCCTTGCTGAGTATTGCCAAGTGACATTCCTCCCTTATGCAGCTTTTCCCCCTACACACCCCATCTGGCATGGATCTAAGCCTACACAGCAATGCCCCTGAAGCCAAGGAAGAAAAAGTACCAGCGAGGACGTGGTGTCAGCGGTAAGACATGAGGTCTCGAGATGGAGCTAGATATGTCATGACTAGACCACACTGGCTGGTGATAATTCAGACTAAAAGACCTGTCAATATGGCTGGGTGCAGTGGCTCACGCCTGTAATCCCAGCACTTTGGGAGCCTGAGGTGGGTGCGTCACTTGAGGTCAGGAGTTTGAGACCAGCCTGGCCAATATGGTGAAACCTTGTCTCTACTAAAAATACAAAAATTAGCCAGGCGTGGTGGTGCACGCCTGTAATCCCAGCTGCTCCACAGGCGGAGGCAGGAGAATGGCTTGAACTTGGGGGGTGGAGTTTGCGGTGAGCCAAGATTGTGCCACTGCACTCCAGCCTGGGAGACAGAGTGAGACTCTATCTCCAAGAAAAAAAAGGCCGGGTGCGGTGGCTCAAAATCCCAGCACTTTTGGGAGGCCAAGGTGGGTGGATCACGAGGTCAGGAGTTCGAGACACGCCTGGCCAACATAGTGAAACTCCATCTTTAACAAAAATACAAAAAAATTTAGCCAGGCACAGTAGCACGTGCCTGTAGTCCCAGCTACGCTGGAGGCTGAGGCAGGAGAACTGCTTGAACCCAGGAGGCTGAGGCTGCAGTGAGCCAAGATCGTGCCACTGCACTCCGGCCTGGGCAACAGAGGGAGACTCTGTCTCAAAAAAAGTAAATAAATAAAAATAAATCTGTCAGTATAATCAGGTCCCCCGTGGTCCCTTCGTACAGCCCCACTTCATGAAGTGATTGACTCTTTTCAGTCTGGGAGTGAGGTGGAATGACTACCAGTGGCTAATCCCAAGGCAGCTGGAATAGGTAGATATACAGCTCCCTCATCCCTTGGGACAGAATGTTCCATCCATTATGTGCCCATTTTTTTTGAGTTGGAGTCTTGCTCTTGTTGCCCAGGCAATCTCGGCTCACTGCAACCTCTGCCTCCCAGGTTCAAGTGATTCTCCTGCCTCAGCCTCCTAAGTAGCTGGGATTACAGGCACCCGCCACTACGCCTGGCTAATTTTTGTATTTTTAGTAGAGATGGGGTTTCACCATGTTGGCCATGCTGGTCTCAAACTGACCTCAGGTGATCCGCCTACCTCGGCCTCCTAAAGTAGCACTAGGATTACAGGCATGAGCCGCCATGGCCATGTGCCCTGATTGTTACATTTCCATTTATGGAAGAGACTGTGTGCCACTGTGAATCCCTCCCATCTACCACCCTGTGGCTCAGAGCTGCCTGAGTTCCCCTGCATCCAAACCCTCAGCTCACTCCAATGACAGACCTAGGCATCTCCCCCTTAGCACACTCCCACCACCAAGCTCTAACCAAGGCCAGTACTCAGAGGACTCTGCTCAAATGGATGCTCAGCTTCACTGTCCTGGGAGCAAATCACAGATGTTTTCCTTATCCTCTCCTCTTTCCTTTGCTGTGGACTGTTGTCAACAAATGAGGTCACCTGGCTTTAACTGGTAACTGTGTAATTAGCCTCCAACTTGTAAGTTAAAAACCATGGTTAAAGATTAGCACCAATAATGAGAGATTTCATTCACTCTATAATAATCTGTGTGCCAGGAGACAGCCTATCTGCAGCAGTACGCCATTTGAACTTGGGCATCATTTTTGCTCCCCATCACCTCGTAACTGAGATCTCAAAGAATGCCCAGGTTAAAAAAAATTATCTTGCTTAGGAGATCAAGCACAAAGCTGCTATGTTTCTGATTGTAGAAAAAAGCCACAATGCTGCTTGATTGTTGGAATATTATACTTTTATCTCTTCCAGGAGGCACATCTACCATCACACTGGCTGTCAACAATCATTTGCATGCATCAAGGGCAGGGGAACACCTGGCAATTTGATAGGTTTATCTCCTCTTCAAACTCCAAAGCCTAACGCTTAAGTGTGCCCTGCTAGAGATGCAAGGCTCCAAGGCTGGTGCACAATCCAGACCTCTAACTCTCCTGTCTTTTCTTGGCTTCTGTTTTGCTACTTGATAATCCTATTATCTTTTGCCACGGAGAGGACAGTTACATTTTGCCATTCCTGCCATGGGGCAGCTTGGCCCTCAGACCTCAGAGGGCTCAGGAGCTACAGAAGAAGGGATTATCTTGACAAAAGGGCATCCAAGGAGTATGGATTGGATCTTTAATCTCCAGCCCCTTGAAAGCTAGATGTGAAAATCTGAGTACTCATGTCTATGGATAAAGCTACCGCTAAAGGAAGAGCACCAAGTAAGGGTAGCCTTCCTCTCCAGCAGGCTCACCAATCTCTTCCTCATGGCTAAGCTACAGCAGTGGCATGGGCCACCATGTGAAGGCCAGCCCTACCACGACCCTGTGCAGACAGGGCCTCTGCACAGACACAATATTATTTCCCTTAAAGCAGAGCCAGGGAGGGTTTGAGCCCATGGTGCTTGTTCTGGAAGGAATGATAAGACAATGAAGTCAGAATTTCCATTTTCCAACCAGGCAGGAACAGCTGTCACTTGCTGGGATGAAGACACACATACATACAACCACTGAATATTCATTCTCTTCCCAGACTGCCTGGATTACACAGCAGCAGGAACTGATCTGAGGTCTTCATGTGACTCTCGGTACGCTGCACCTTCCTGAGACCTGGACCCCTGCACTGCATGGTGGCACGGCTTCAACTGGCTGCTGCCTGTGACACACGCTGAAAAGAGCTGAGCCCAAACAGCCTGACCCGCCTTGTTCTAAAATAGCTTTGAGGAGAACGTTTGACAGTCTTTGGCTAACCTCCATACCCCCTGACCCTTTTCTCCCTGAACTTGATTCATTGGAACCATTTAGTCCTTCACTGTATCCAGAGTAATTTAGAGCTCAGCTATCCGCCTGCAGGGACAAGATTCTATTTGGGTGTCCTTAGTTTCTAGGTCTCCTCCTATTGCCCCTAGAGTATTTACATGCGGGTGTGTGAGCTTGGAGGAGAGGCAGGAAACACCACGTTTACATTTTATTATGTACAGTAACCAGCAGGATGTGGATTAATAGATGTCCTTTTATCCAAGGGACTGAGGCCAAACGACAGAATCCTGTCATTGAGATGGACCAGACGAGTAAAGGAGGGTAAGGGAACTAAGGCGAACAATACAACAGTAGTGTGACACATCAAAGGAGCCACAAGTATGCGGAAAAAAAAAAGCAAAGAAAATAGCCAGGAAGTTTTCAAGCTAGTGACTTATCCCTCCTAGTAACCTCCCAGTAACTGCCTGCTACCTAGTTGTGTAGATGCTTGTTTTCCTAATTTTGATGGATCTCTCTATAGTTACATATAACTAGAAGGCAGTTGACTATGTTTATGGCCAACATCAAGCAATTCTTCAGGCAGGTTCAGGAACTCCTTTGCTATCCCTTCATAATTTTTTTTTTTTTTTTTTAAGACAGTCTTGCTCTGTCACCCAGGCTGGAGTGCAGTGGCGTGATCTTGGCTCACTGCAGCCTCCATCTCCCGGGTTCAAGCGATTCTCCTGCCTCAGCCTCCTGAGTAGCTGCGACTACAGGCGCATGCCACCACGCCTGGCTAATTTTTTGTATTTTTATTAGAGACAGGGTCTCACCATGTTGGCCAGGCTGGTCTCGAACTCCTAGCCTCAAGTGATCCACCTGCCTTGGCCTCCCCAAATGCTAGGATTACAGGTGTGAGCCACCACGCCTGGCCTGTGATCATTTTTAATGCTTTCCTTTGATCTTCCAATTTCTCTTTCTGCTGCTCACTGTAAGCCACTCCTAGGTTCTGCACCCACCCTCACTTTTCCTTATCGTGGCTTTCCATTCAACCTGACCACTCTCTCCAACTACTCTACAATGCCAGCGTCAGTGCGTCTGTATCCTGGTGGGTCAGCTTCTGGCCGGGAAGAAAGGACCTCTAAGGACATCTTTTTATAAAGTCACCAGAGTGACAGCACATTACTTAGAAAAAGTCATATGCCATACCTCCATAAAAGCCAAATAAAAGGAACTCTCTTCTTATTTAGGTCATTAATGAGATAACCAGGAGGTGGGGGCGGGGAGACTTCTGGTGTTCAAGTGATCAGATCTGTGAGAGGAAAACTTTTTCACATCCTATAATAAAGAGAAGCTGTGCCCCCAACTTCTCCTTATTAAGGGTGACATGTCTGGGGAGAGTAGCAGAAAGAGCTACAATACGTATTTTTAAATATCCAGTGTCTATGTATGTGAATGTAGAAAAGTACCGCTTGCTACTAAACAGATCCTGGGATCAGTGGGCTTTGCAGGAACGTCCTAAAACAGGAGCAAGGTGGTTAATTCAGCTAGTGCTGAGATTTCCAGCCACCAGAGGGGTATTCTGACATGGAGGGCACATCTGGGGAGTGGTAATAATAAAGGGTTATTGCTTCACTGCTTGAAGCACCAATAAGGCACAGTTACCTCCTTGGGAAAGCGTGGCCAACGGCTCACAGAGTGACTCTCTGGCCTTATGGCTAAGTAAATCCAGTAAGTCAATATTTCCTGCTTATTTAAAAACAACAACAACAACAAGTAGGAAGTGCTCATTTCCAAATGCTAACAACTCTACCAATAAAAATACAATTATGGGCCACATAATGACATTTTAGTCCACGACAGACCAAACATATGATGGTGGTCCCATAATATCGTATTGTTTACTGTACCTTTTCTATGTTTAGATACACAAATACCTGACAGTGTGTTACAACTGTCTGTAGTATTCAGTGCAGCAATATGCTGCACAGGTGTGGAGCCTAGGAGCAGTAGTTGTAGGTGTGTAGCCCAGCTGTATAGCAGGCTATACCATCTAGATTTATGTACATGTACTTTATGATGTTTGCACAGCAATGAAACCGCCCCATGCCACATTTCTCAGAACGTTCTCTCCAGTGTGAAGGAAGTGGTATGTGACTGTTCTAGGCTTGTTTCATTTATACATTTGTTCTCAGGGTTTTTTTTCCTAGGGTTCCTATCTCTGTGATCTTCTGCGGGCATTTTTCACTCTAAAAAAATTTCCTGGAAACCAATGCTTTCATCATGACTTCTTCAGGCACTGATGGTATGTAAGTACAATGGTATTCTGTCCTGAGTGACTGAGGTGAGTCCAACTGGAAATGTTGATGTACTCATTTTTGTTCTTACTGAAGTAGGGTTACTGATTAATGAAGGTTAGCCAGAGCCGGAAATAAAGGTATTTCCATGTACTTGAGTGTGAGAGGGCCTGTTAAGGTAGGAAGAGGATGTTGCAGAAGCATCACTTCTGTTGGGTGCAGACGCTGGAATGCTAAGAAAAATGGTGCTCTGAAAGCCCACCGTGCTCTCTCACCTGGGAACATGCCTAGGCTGGGTTGCAACTCCCTGTGTTCAGGTTCTACCATCCCAGCTAAACTACACCTTTTTTGAGGACAGAAAAGCGGGTTCTACCATCCCAGCTAAACTACACCTTTTTTGAGGACAGAAAAGCGGAATGTGGTCTGTTTCAACATTGCTGTACAGACACACTATGGGGCTGCACAGAGGGCTGCTTTCGGGAAGGACAGTCACAAAGGTCTTGAGAGGAAGGAGATGAGAGGAAATAAACAAAACACGAACGAGGTGGAGCCCCTAATCTAGAAAGGTTTCCAGTTGCTCTCAAGTAGACAGCAAAATGAGTATCTAGAGAAGAGCTGAACAGCCATCCTTCCCGATTTTGCTCCTGCAAGGATACCTCCTGGCTTAAAAATTAATTTCAGAATCTGGGTCAAAGTGTCAACTTCTCCTCTGACATTTTAAGTCCAATGAGACACTGCTTGGTAACTGACTAAAAAAAGAGCGTTTTAATTCAGGCAGCTGGAAGAGCACTTAAAAGGCAACCGGTTATCTGGGAGGCGAGAGATACCATTTTCCACTCCCTAAGGCTTGTGCGGAGAACTAAAAGGAAGGAGTGTTAAAATGATGTGTCAGTGATTCTCAAATCTGACTGCACATCTCATTCATTTGGGGAAATTTTCAACACTCAGATTCGCAGCCTCCCATTTGGGAATTCTTTTTCCTCAGGTCTGAGGTAGGACCTGGTCTCACGCACAGCCAGGAAGGAGCTCCAGGTGGAGTCCTTGCTTTTATGCTCAGCATCACTGGGGTCTGTTACGGGCTAAAACGTGTCCCCCTAAAATTCATATGTTGAAGTCCTAAGCTGCCAGTACCTCCACCTGTGACTGTATTTGCAGATAGGGTCAAAGAGGTCATTAAAGTTAAACAAGGTCATCAGGGTTGATCCTAATCCACTATGACTGGTGTCCTTGCGGGAAGAGGTTAGGACACAGCAGAAAAACAGAGTGAAGGTCATGTGAAGATACAGGGAGAAGACAGGCGTCTGCAAACCAAGGAGAGAGGCCTGGGGAGGAACCAACCTGGCTGATACCTTGGTCTTACACTCCAGAAATGTGAGAAGGTAAATTTCTGTTGCTTAATCCACCCATCTGTGTTACTTTGTTATGGAAGCCCGAGGAAGCCAAGTCTTTGGCCTCTGGCATCAAAGACAGGCAACTTCAACAGACAGACTGGCAGCAAAGAGAATTATATTAAATAAACTAAAAAGTGCTCTTGAAGGCCAGGCATGGTGGCTCATGCCTGTAATCCCAGCACCTTGGGAGGTTGAGGAGGGCGGATCACTTGAGGCCAGGAATTCAAGACCAGCCTGGCCAACATGGCAAAACCCTGTCTCTACTAAAAATACAAAAATTAGGCGTGGTGGTATGCCCCTGTAATCCCAGTTACTCAGGAGGCTGAGTGAGGTAGGAGAATCGCTTGAACCTGGGAGGTGGAGGTTGCAGTGAGCAGAGATCATGCCACTGCACTCCAGCCTGGGTGAAAGAGCAAGACTCCATCTCAAAAAACAAAGAAACAACAACAACAAAAGAAAACAACAACAAAACTATGAAACCAAAACAACAACAGCAGCAAAAAAGGGGTCTTGAATTACTCAAGTATGAAGACATCTTTATTTGCTCAAACATGGAACTAAAATTTTTTTAGAAATTAATTTGAGCAGAAATGAAATAAGCTGATACTAATGAAAACCTATCTTACACTGTTTTGAGGGACATAAGCTTAGATACTATCACAAAAGGTGCAATGGTCAAACATGACAGTGGGGTCATTGCTTTTATGTGCTCACGCTCTGATCTATGAGTCAGTCCGTTCCTTTCCACCCTGCTGCCTGCTGTTCTCTTGGTTTCCTTTCTCACACTGCTCATCCACGTCAGTAGGAATGGGGAAATGAGGCTCAACCCCAATTTCCATCAGCAGCTTCTGTTGTAGTCTGCAGAGGTTTTAAGTGCTGAGCAAAATGAAATTTCTGGCTTCACCACAAATTTCATTTATTTAAACTCTGCCTGTCCTCTTCTAATCAAGAATGGTTTAGAGCCCATTTCCTTGGGGATAGTGGAATCTTCAACTCCCTAGAAACACCTGGACTTTTCTCTGATGGAAAAAGCAATGGGGGCCGGACGCGGTGGCTCACGCCTGTAATCCCAGCACTTTGGGAAGCCAAGGCGGGTGGATCACCTGAGGTCAGGAGTTCGAGACCAGCCTGACCAATATGGTGAAACCCTGTCTCTACTAAAAACATAAAAATTAGCTAGGCATGGTGGCGTGTGCCCATAGTCCCAGCTACTCAGGAAGCTGAGACAAGAGAATTGCTTGAACCCAGGAGGCAGAGGTTGCAGTGAGCCAAGATCCAGCCTGGGCAACAGCGGGAGACTCTGTCTCAAAAAAAAAAAAAAAAAGCAATGGGGAATATGAGGGGAAATCTGGACTCTGAGCTTGACCCTGCATAATTTGAACCCTTCTGTCTCAGCCTCAGTTCCCTCATCTACAAGATGAGAAGATCAATTTGATTGGTCATCATCAATAAATCTTTCAGCTCTAAAAATTCCATAACTCTTAAAATATCGCAATTAAATGTCACACAAATTTTTCAGTTTCCCTGTGCATATAAAAGTTATGTTTATACTATACTCTCTGCAAGACAGTTTCCTAAAAAGTTGCATATACTGTGAGATTTTAACATTTTCCCCCATCCAAATGGCATTTCAAATGCATAAAAATAACTTATTTGTAAATTTTCTTTCTCTCTTTCTTGTTTTAGTATAGCACCTTGAAACTAAGATATTTCAGGTGGAAGTGCAGGGTAATAGGTTGCAGAACTCTCAAATAACAATCATGTATGTTTTGGTGGGCCATTTGGTATAGTGTGATTTCCTGAGAAACTTTAAAGGTAAGAGTCTGCACTGAAAAGTCACATTATTTACTATTACCTGGTTGTATTCAGAGGCCAGACTATTTAAGACAAAAGAAATCCAAGAATAAACATGTTTAGTTTTTTTGGAAAAAGCAACTTCCTACTTTCGTTTTTATTTTTAACTTCTTGTACTGGTTTGTGTTTGAAAAAAAAAAGTCTAAGAGTAATCATGCTTTTTTAAAGTCATGCATTACCATTTGTATTATTTTGATAACTTCAACACAAATTGTAAGTTGAGATAACAACACACACTCTCAATACCCTGAGCAGAATATTCACGGCAAGTTGCAATGAATGAAAACCAAAACAAGAAAGAACAGCTGTAACCCAAGCATCATGGAAGCACACTGATTCGTTTTTTAAAAGAGATACTTAGATAGTTCTTAGCAAAAAGCTAAGCCTAATTCTCCCATAGTCTTAATTCCCACTTGGAAACATGTAGTCAAGTTTACCTACCTCCACCACACCATGATGAATGGATGTGTACTGTTTCTTCTTCAGCATCACCAAGGTGATGACGATCACTGTCGCTATGACAACACCGCCCACCATGAGTCCAATGATTGCACCTTTGTTTGAACCCACATCTTCTGCAAAGAACACCTTGAAAACAAATTAAGAAAAAGAATTTTAATTTCTAAATGCAATATAATTTACAATTTATAAACACAATTAGAAGAATTTCATTTCTTAAATGCAGGGGACATTTGGATGAGGTTATATAAAAAGTTTCAGTATATTCTCTGCCCAACTGGTTGGTCAAATATTTGATGCTTACTTTAAAAAAAAAGAAATCACATATTTTCCTACTAAGAATGATAATCATAGTTTATAGAAGGATGTACAACATGTGGCTTCCCCAGTTCGAGGAAGTCTACTTTCCCCTCACAGGTCAAAACCGAAGTCTGCAGGGACCTGAAACCCTTTGACAGGTGGAACATTTGGTGAGTGGTGGGAAGATAGCGCTTGGATCTATCAGAAGCTGGAAAGGCACGATCACACTAATGAAAGGAGGTCAGCATTTTCCTAGTCATAGCACTCTGAGCCCTGATGTCTGACTCTAAGTGACTGAGACTTAGGTGTTTTTCAACTCTGCAGATGTCCTAATTTCCTTGGAGGGACACTTTTAATGCACAGGAATAGGCATTCTGAAACAAAGGAGTTAAACAATAGAAAAAAAAGATATCTTCTTACCTACTTTTAGCTATAGTAATTCTGCAGAATTCTAATTAACCTTTAGCAGTGTAATGCTTTTTAAAGCATAATGTTATTTCAAAGTGAAGTACAGGCAACAAGAATTTTAAGTCACTCATAACTCATGCTTTCTTACTATTGTCTCCAGAAACCAAAATCTGAAATGTTGCTTTATTCTTGCTCTTTATTTGGATTAAACATAAAAAGAATTTTGAGAACATTGTAAAGAAGGAATAAAATTTCATTTATCGCACTACATTGCTTCATACTGTTTATAAAAGCAAGTCATTATTTTTCAACTTTATCTACTTGAATGAAATTACAGAAGCACACCACAACTTTTATCATCTTGTTATATAAGGAGTTGATCTTATGCCAGATGAAGTAAAACTAAAGCTAAACATTACCACGTTTGCTCTGCAACTTAATGAAAATACAGGCATACGTAGCTTTATTGTACAGTAGTGCTTACAGATAGTATTTAAAAAAAAAACAAAAAACAACAACAACAAACGTTTGTGGTAACTCTGCATCGAACAAGTCTATTGGTGCCATTTTTCCAACAGTGAACACAGGTTCACTTCATGTCTGTGTCACATTTTGGTAATTATTTAAATATTCAAACATTAAAAATTATTATATCTGTTTGGTGATCTGTGATCAGTGGCCTTTGATGTTAGTATTTTAATTGTTTTGGAGTGTCATGAAACATGCCCATAAAGACAGCAAACTAAATCAATAAATGTTGCGTGTGTTCTGTCTGCCCCCCAAACTGGCCACTCCACCCCCTCAACTCCCAGGCTCCCTATCCCTTGAGAGACAACAATATTGAAACTGGGCCAGTAAATAACCCTACAGTGGCCTCTTAAGTATTCAGGTGAAAGGAAGAGTCACAAGTCTCTCACTTTAAAGCAAAAGCTAGAAATAATTAAGCTTAGTGAGCAAGGCATATTGAAAGCCAAGATTCTTGTGCCAGTTAGCCAAGTTGTGAATGCAAAGAAAAGCTCTTGAAGGAGATTAAAAGTGCTACTCCAGTGAGCACACAAATGATAAAGCAAAACAGCCTTATTGCTGATACGGAGAAAACTTTTAGTTGTCTGGATGGAAGATCAAACCAACCACAACATTCTCTTAGGCCAAAGCCTAATCAAGAACAAGGCCCCCAACTGTCTTCAATTCTATGAAGGATGAGAGAGGTGAAGAAGCTGCAGAAGAAAAAAAAGTTGGGAGGTTGATTTCATGAGGTTTAAGGGAAGAAGCCATCTCCGTAACACAGAAGTGCAAGGTGAAGCAGCAAGTGCTGATGTAGAAGCTGCAATAAGTTATCCAGAAGATCTAGATAAGACTCCTGATGAAGGTGGCTACACTAAATAACAGATTTTCAGTGGAGATGAAACAGACTTATTTGGAAGAAAATGCCGTCTAGGACTTTCATCACTAGAGAGAAGTCCTGCCTTCAAAGCTTCAAAGAACAAGCTGATTCTCTTGTTAGGGGCTAATGCAGCTGGCGACTTTGTTTTTGAAGCCAAGACTGACCATTGTAAAAGTCCTAGGGCGCTTAAGAATTATTCTAAATCTACTGTGCCCATGCTCTATAAATGGAACAACAAAACTGGGATGACAGCACATCTCTTAACAGCATGGTTTACTGAATATTTTAAACCCACTGTTGAGACCTACTGCTCAGAAAAGACTCATTTCAAAATATTACTGCTCACTGACAAAGCACCTAGTCACCCAAGAGCTCTGAAGGACAGGTACAAGGAGATTACTGTTGTTTTCATGCCTGCTAACACAACATCCATTCTGCAGCCTGTGGATCAACTTTCAAGTCTTATTATTTCAGCCTCTTATTATTTCAAAATATATTTCAAATATATTTTGTAGGGCTATTCACTACCATAGATAGTGATTCCTCTAATGGATCTGGGCAAAGTAAACTGCAAACCTTCTAAAAAGGATTCACCATTCCAGATGCCATTAAGAACATCTGTGATTCATGGGAGGAGATCAAAACATCAGCAATAACAGGAGTTTGGAAGACGATGATTCCAACTCTCATGGGTGACTTTGAGGAGTTCAAGACTTCAGTAAAGGATGTCACTGCAGATGTGGTGGAAATAACAAGAGAACGAGAATTAGAAGTGGAGCCTAAAGACATGACTGAACTGCTACCATCTCATGATCAAACTTGAATGGATGAGGAGTTACCTCTTATGGATGAGCAAAGAAAGTGGTTTCTTGCAATGGAATCTACTCTTGGTGAAGATGCTATGAACACTGTTGAAATGACAATGAAGGATTTAGGATATCACATAAACTCGATGAAGCAGTGGCTAGATTTGCGAAGACTGACTCCAATTTTGAAAGCTGTTCTACTGTGAGCAAAATGCTATCAAACAGCATCACATGCTACAGAGACATCTTTTTGTGAAAGGAAGAGTCAATCGATGCAGCAAACTTCATTATTGTCTTATTTTAAGAAATTGCCACAGCCACCACAAACCTCAGCAGCCACCACCTGGATTAGCCTGCAGCAGTGAACATCAAGGCAAGATTCTCCACGAGCAAAAAGATTAGGACTTGCTGAAGACTCAGATGATCATTAGCATTTTTCGTAATAAAATATTTTACTAATAAAAGTAATTAAAGTATGTACATGGCTTTTTTTTAGACATAATGCTATTGCACATGTAACAGACTATAGTATAGTGTAAATGTAAACTTTTTTTTTTTTTTTTGAGACAGTCTCTTGCTCTTGTTGCCCAGGCTGGAGTGCGATCTCGGCTCACTGCAACCTCTGCCTCCTGGGATCAAGAGATTCTCTTGCCTCAGCCTCCCGAGTAGCTGGGACTACAGGCACATGCCACCATATGCAGCTAATTTTTGTATTTTTAGTAGAGATGGCATTTCACCATGTTGGCCAGGATGCTCTCGACCTCCTGACCTTGTAATCCACCTGCCTTGGCCTCCCAAAGTGCTGGGATTACAGGCATGAGCCACCGTGCCTGGCCAACATAACTTTTATGTGTACTGGGAAGCCAAAAAATTTGTGTGACATTTTGTTGCAAAATTTGTTTTATTGTGGTGTTCTGTAATTTCCAAGGTATGCCTGTACCTCCCTAAAAAATTCTTTCAATTTAGCCTCAAGGTAGTCAAATGACTGATTTTTCTAAGCTAAAACTAACATACTAGCAATCTGGAAAGGCAATATGAAATACAGCAAATGAAGCAACTTCTAAAAGTGTTTTACTCGTGGTTTATAACAAAATGAGAAATTGTTCATAATTATTCCCTTTACTAAACAAATATGCTAGCTCAACATTTTTATGAAAAGCAAATCATTAATTAGCTAATATACTAGTGTGAGGTAATCAGGAATAAATACAAGTCTGGACATATGCCTTGTGCCTTTAAGAAAATACTGTAATTTTGTAATATTCATTGCACTAATTATATAATACATTATCTTATCAACTAGTTCAGTAGAGGGAGCTGATTCTCCTAATTGCTGCCGCTGCCATTAGTCACTGTCGCATTACAGGCGTTAGTGTAATTGTGGGGATGGGCTTATATGACACAGGCCCCGGCAAATGCAAATCTGTACATTAATCATCAGCTTTCTACCCCACCAACTCTCAACTCTTCAGTGGTTCCCCAGTTTTTATTAACCTCTTCAGCAACAGCCTCATCAAGAGAAACCCTGATCTTATAACAACTGATACTAGATTATCTTGCCAATGAAAACCATGCTTCAAAAAGCTAAATGTCTTTGTACAAAAAAAGAACTATGGGAGTTAAGAATGCAAATCCGAATCCCAAGTCAGTTTTTTATTTGCTACAATTATTTAGAGTCAAGTGAGGCATAAATAATAATTTGAAGGTGTTTTTTTTAGAGATGAATACTAGGATTTATCAACTTTATGAATATTGAAAAGACATTTTCTGCTTGAAAAAAAGTAACACACACACACACACAAAACAAACGAAGTGCCTGAGAGAACTTCAAGTATTATTGCTATGGAAATTTTCTTACCATTTTTCTGTCCACCACTGAATGTGATAAAATTGTCGTCTTCATTAATTTAACCCTCTTACTGCACCTACTGATAAGATGGAACCCTAACATAATCCACGATTTGATTTATCTGAATTTCTAAGCTTTTGGTAAAGGATTTTATATAACTACTAGAGCTGACCACAAAGGAGATGTGGCTTTTTGATTTACTCCAATTCTAACATTAGGGGGGAAAAGTGATTTCATCTGAAAAGGAAGCTGCTGTCGTCTTTGCACAAACCTTTTGATGAATAACACTATCGGGAACATCATGGGGTCCTGCTCACTCCATGATCTTACTCTTGCAAGAGAAGTTAAATCATGGGAGGTAGGGGAGGGAATGAAAAGAAAGAGCTGAGGGAGAAATGAATGAGTAAAGACAGTTCCAGATGTGAATTTAAGCCACATAAAGTGTTCTGTAAAACCAAGCAGCGTATGCATGTGTTTGACTCTGATCCTTCAAATAAACCTATTGTAAACCTATTTTCCCAGAAAACACAGTGGAAGTCAAAGTGGCTGCTATATTGAAATTAATTCAACTTTAAGTCCTGAGTCATGCACGAACTTAGCTGCCTTGTAGTCTGAAAGAACTATACATACAGCCTCTTTCTTTTTTTTTTTTTTGGGATGGAGTCTCGCTCTGTCGCCTAGGTACGATCTCAGCTCACTGCAACCTCCACCTCCCAGGTTCAAGCAAATCTCCTGCGTCAGCCTCCCCAGCAGCTGGGACTACAGGTGTGTGCCACCACACCCAGATAATTTTTTTTGTATTTTTAGTAGACATGGGGTTTCACCATATTGGCCAGGCTGGTCTCGAATTTCTGACCTCGTGATCCACCCGCCTTGGCCTCCCAAAGTGCTGGGATTACAGGCGTGAGCCACTGCGCTCAGCCTAGCCTATTTATTTTGTTCATGTTTTCATGGTAATCCTATAGGGAAGCATTGTATTTTTATCTTTTCCTTAATTTGATTTCTAGCACAGGATGAACCAGAGTTAATAGGTCATTTGGCAAGACAAACAGTAGTGGAAAGAGGTAAATTATTTTACGTACCAATTTTTGATGATGAACTTCATATCCTGAGTCATGTCGGAATTCTGCATCCATCTTCACTTCAGAGATCTCCTCCGTCTTGATATTTGTCAACCCAGAACCTGTATTACATCATAATTAAAGTACGCAGGACAACCAATTAGTTTTACTCATAAATAATAACACTGTAAGACAAAGCCTACCCAAAACTTCTTTCTAGGCCTGAAGTTAGAAGAAAATTGATAAATGACTCTTAAAGAAAAATGATACCCTATATTTAAAACTTTAATTACTACCTATTTTAAACAAAAAGAAATGAAAGGGTAAGGGAAACCTGAAAGTAAGGCTTCTGCTGCCTTTAAATACATGCTATAATTTTTGAAAATGGGGGAAAAGCTGAAGTTAAATCCTGGTTGAGAGGTTGGCAAGGATTTGTTCCTGGAATATGTTGGCTTGGCTTAGGGGCTTATTGTTTAGCCTATTATGTGTCTTTTTCCATGTGCACTCATTACTTCAGAAATAATAATAAAAGGCTTTAAAAATGAGCATTAATTACCTGGTAGAACAAAACTGCTACTTTGGGGCTTTGTTCCAATTACAAATAAATTATGTTCATGTATCTATGCAGTGAAGCGTAAAAATTATATAATTTTAGTCAAGTGTTCTAGTTAGACACAGATTGTAATTGGTTCGTCTGCTGAATAAAGAGCTATAGTACATAATTTTTAAAATGCTTCTTAGCAACTAACAATTTATAACCTACGAACTCTTCCTTCTCTATAAATTGCTATATGATTCTTAACACTAATTGTTCTGATGAATTTCATTATTCAAATAATAATTTGAAGCGTAAAACAAAATGCAGAGTCATTTAAAAACCAAAAACATAAGTAAAAAATGTAAATGTCAGTGTCCATGCTATAACATTTAATTATCAAACATCAGAATTTTAGGATGAAAGGGGCTTTTGAAGTCATCTCCTCTAATGTGTTCCCACCCAGGGGCAGATTGTCAGTTCCTGTTTGAACACAGAGGAATGTATCAATTTCCCTCCATTTTTTGATAGATTTGCCTGCCCAAACTGTCCTTTTTTTACGTGAAGCCAGAATCAGCTTCCCTGTAACTTCCATCCTTTGAGCCTGATTCAACACAGAGCAAGCCTAATCCTCCCTTCCACATTAAAACCTTGAACAGGTATCACGACCCTAAGGAGAGGCATGTTCCTGCTGGTTCTTGTCTTACTTGGGCTACACATTCCCAATTCCTTTGGCTCCCAGGGGAATTCACTTCCTGCTCTTGGCCTAATCACTCAATCTTGTCTACGAGATTCTGGGAAACTTGTGACACATCTTGCTGACACTGAAAAGCACAATGTCCACAGCATATGATGTGCCAGTTTAAGAGCACAGCCTATACAAGGAGAAGGTAAGGATAATCTGACAAAACCTAGGAAATCCACGCTGGTTGTGACCTAGCACCATTTCCTCATCCAATTGTTCAAAAAGCTTCCACTTGATAACCTATTTGAAAAGAGACCCACAATCAATGTCACTCTATACCTGGCTTACAGATTGCGAAGCTATCTTCTCTCCTTTTTGCTATTCAGAACTTCATTTTCCTATCCTCACCTTCCCAGCTTTCCACAAAGACCACAGGCAATGGTGCTACTTCACCTTCAAGTTCTCTTGGCCTGCAGTTGGTCTGGGTCATAAGAACTTGGACTTGGGTAGCAAGATGTCATAGTTTAAAATATATCCACAAATTTGCTGATACTCCTTCCTTCAAGAGGGAGAACTTAATTCCCTTCCTTCGAATGTGGTCGGGATGTAGTGACTTGCTCTAGTGAACAGAGCATGATAGAAGTGATGGTGTATGACTTCTGAGACTGGGCCAAAAAAGGCACTAAAACTTCCTTCTTAATCTCTTTCCTGGACCTCTTGGTGCAGGGGTGCGAGATGCCATGTTGTAGGGACGCTCACGCAGCATTACAGAGTTCACATGGTAAGATACTGAGGTCTCTTAGTAACAGTGACGTGAGTGAGCCACGTTGGAAACAGACCCACCAGGTCCAATCAAACCTTCAGATGACTTTAGCTCAGGCAGTGTCTTAACTGCAACCACATGACAGACACTGTGCCAGAACCATCCAGCTAAACCACATCCCAAATGCTGACCTATAAAAACTGTAAGAAACTAATGCTTGTTGTTTTAAGCTGCTAAATTCTCGCGTTATTTGCTACGTAGCAATAGGTAACTAATGGGCTAGGGCTTGCTTTTCTCGTTGTTCTATCTCGGGCTTTAATTTCCTTTCATCAGAAGTTCATTCTCTTTAATATAGACATAAAAGGCACAATGGAAGTGGGACAGTTTCCCTTTCTTATTCTTTAACTCTGGTCCTCTCAATGACCTAACCCTCAACCCCCAACTTCTTGCTACGAGACCCACAGAGTTCTCTATTCTTATTTATTTTCTTACTTTAATATTGTTAAGTATTTTTTGATTAAGTTTCAACTCATTCTGCTGAAATGAACCTTTCTGACACTTATTTTTATAGGGTAGTGATGCTAAAACTCTTTTAATTCTCACTGGCTGTATATTTTAATCTTTCTATAGCCCTTTTAAATCTGAGATCCTTATATAACCAGTGATTTCTTTAGAGCTCACTCCTTTTCTGTTATTAAGATCTGGCAACGTGCCAAGCACGGTGGCTCACGCCTGTAATCCCAGCACTTTGGGAGGCCAATGAGGGTGGATCACCTGAGGTCAGGAGTTTGAGACCAGCCTGGTCAACATGGTGAAACCCTGTCTCTACTAAAAACACCAAAAAAAAAAAAAAAAAAAAAAAATTAGCCAGGTGTGGTGGCGGGTGCCTGTAATCCCAGCTACTCCAGAAGGCTGAGGCATAAGAATCGCTTGAACCCGGCAGGCGGAGGTTGCAGTGAGTTGAGATTGTGCCACTGCACTCCAGCCTGGGTGACAGAATGAGACTCTGTCTCCAAAAATAAATAAATAAAAGATCTAGCAACACAATAGGTTAGAACTATATTTCTGAGATTTTTAAGAAAACTTTCTTGAACAGTTTGAAGAGTCTTCCCTTTTAGATTTTGGAGCCAAATATTTATACTGAAAAATAAAAGTAAAGAATGAGCTCTGGCCGGGCGCAGTGGCTCACACCTGTAATCCCAGCACTTTGGGAGGCCGAGGCGGGAGGATCACGAGGTCAGGAGATCAAGACCATGGTGAAACCCCGTCTCTACTAAAAATACAAAAAATTAGCCGGACGTGGTGGCAGGCACCTGTAGTCCCAGCTACTAGAGGCTGAGTCAGGAGAATGGTGTGAACCCAGGAGGCAGAGCTTGCAGTGAGCCGACATCGTGCCACTGCTCTCCAGCCTGGGCGACAGAGTGAGACTCCATCTCAAAAAAAAAAAAAAAGAATGAGCTCTCGGCCAGGTGCAGTGACTCATGCCTGTAATCCCAGCCCTTTGGGAGGCTGAGGCGGGCAAACAGTTTGAACTCAGGAGTTCGAGACCAGCCTAGCCAATATGGCAAAACTCTGTCTCTACTAAAAATACAAAAATGAGCCAGGTGTGGTGGCACATCCCTGTAATCCCAGCTGCGTGGGAAGCTGAGGTGGGAGGATGGCTTGAGCCCAGGAAGTGGGGGTTGCAGTGAGCTGAGATCATGCCACTGTACTCCAGCCTGGAAACAGAGACAAATCCTGTTTCAAAAAAAAAAAACAAAACCAAGAGCTCTCCACTAAAAACTTTACAAGCCCACACTATTTTTGAAATGATACTGTGAATACTTTTGGTGGCCCCAAAAAAAAAATTCATATTATCAAGTCAGCATGACAGATACATTCATGTTTACAGCTCAATAGTTTGAGAAGCTCTTGGCAGAAGAGCTCTTGCTATAATAGTTCATTTTTGTTTAGCATGAATACGCATTTAGTGAAGACTTTTTACATTAAGCAAATCTTACTAAAAGAAAAAATCAGTAAGCTGGCACATAGAGAAATATTCATAATAAGGTGATAATGCATGTAATAAAATGTGATGAGTAGTTTTAAGTAAATGGCAGGGACCTTGGTTTACAGGCTTACTTAGAGGTCTTTCTTGAGTTGTGCTGATTTCACCCTAAGCCCTGATGACTCCAGCTCTCTCTTCCTGTAAGTCATGATGAGTGGGCAGAGCCTGTTGTTCATGTGGGGGCTAAGGGAGGTATGTCCTTCATGACACCTCTTGCATGGCTCGGGGTCAAGGACCTGGTTTCCCTTTATTTGGACTGCAGAAGGGTGGTGATGAATTGTAACAGAAAGGGTAGCTTTCTACCCTACGTGAAGAGCTCGCTAATGTGTTTTTCTTTTTTATTCTGGTCAAACTGTATAATTAGTCCTTCAGAGTCTATTTTTTCTTTGGAAGTAAGCCAGGAGGAGGAGCTATAATGGCCACTATGCCCCCAAATCACCACTGTTATTACGATGGTCCCTACTTGACACTGCATGCTGGAAGCTACCATATTCTGTTTTTTTAGATATGAGAGTTAAGGAGAAGCCATTTTCCTCAGTCATGATTATAAAGCACTGGGTGGGGGGAAAACAAAAACCTTTTTTTAACTTGTTTCTGAGGACAATAGTGATGATTCAAAAACAATGCCATCACTTGAACGGCATGACAGTCTTGGGAAGGCTTTCTAAGTTTGGAAAGGCTAAAGATATAATTCAGCACATTAGACTCAAGTGTGTGGTCTCTAAAATGTGAAGAAGAACCAAAGCTATGCTACAAAACACGGGGAAATTAGCCCAAATGTTTGATAAACTTACTACAAGCACAAAAACAGAACACACGCATGCCTTAATACATGTGCAGCAAATACTGCTATTCATAGACAAACCTTAACTAGAATCTTCCTCACTTCATATCTGAGCATTCTTTCTCAACTTAAGCCATCTTACTGGGCAACCCAAGCCTACGCTGTGTATGAAAGGAAGCTTGGCTTAGGCCACCCTCTCTTCTGAATAGAATTGTTCCCTTCTTCTTTGCCAATCCAGGTGCCTCAAATCTTTCATAACCTCTCTGGAAGCCCATCTCCAGTAAGTTCTCTACTTAACACACCCCTGGGTTAGTACTCCATCTCCTCACATCACAGAACATTCTTGTTAGCACTTAACGTTGCTTTGTATTTCTTTGTCTTCCAAATTCCATCTCGTGTTTCCAAATATGCAAAATTCCTTCTATTATACCTCAAGCTCCTGAGAGCAGGGACCTTACTGTTTAATTTCTTTCAAACCTAGAAAGAATTTAGTGCATTGATCTTTGTGAAATCCCCAAGTGACATCATATTCTTACTGTTATGAGAAAGGTTTTGGATGGTTTTCTCCCACCAGTGTAATACCATTAACTATTCTCTAGCTCTTCCTTTAAAACACATTGTTTTTGTTTGACAACGTTTGGAGGTGTCCTTTTTATGTTAGATTTAGATTTAAAAAAAATTTTTTTTAAAAGAATAGGCCGGGCATGGTGGCTCATGCCTGTAATCCCAGCACTTTGGGATGCCGAGGTGGGTGGATCACCTGAGGTCAGTAGTTCGAGACCAGCCTGGCTAACATGGTGAAATCCCGTCTCTACTGAAAATACAAAAAAATTAGCTGGGCATGGTGGTGCACGTCTGTAGTCCCAGCTACTTGAGAGGCTGGGGCACAAGAATTGCTTGAACCCCCGAGGCAGAGGTTGCAGTGAGTTGAGATCGCGCCACTCCACTCCAGCCTGGGGGACACAGCGAGACTCCATCTCAAAAAAACAAAAATCAAAAAACAATTTTTTAAAAAAAGAAAAAAACATTGACTGGTAGTGTCACCTGTTCCTGGATGTTTCAATAGTAACATATAGGCTCCGCTGGCCCAATGTAGAAATTTGATAAAATTGAATGAGTCGAATGAGCGCTTTCTAAGTTACATTTTATGCTTGTAGATGAAAAGCATGTCTTTTAAAGAGAAGCACCATGAAAAAAGTCCCAAGGCAAATGACCAACCTGAGCTGGCTGTGGTTGCAATTAGAACTGAACTGACCCTTAGCCCGAGGCCTTACAAGTTGGCTGAGCAGACCAGGAATGTCAACTCCTGGCTCCTTGAGATTCCCTTACATGACATTGACAATAAGGAGGACATTAGAAGAAATGAAACTGTCTCTGACTCACTATAATTTAAGTTCCCCTTAAAAGCCTACAGACAGAAATTCATAAATCAACGAGACCAGCTGTCAAGACGTGTCACACTACTGTCTCTGCTGCCACTGTTAATCACAGCATAAAGGCATGAAGATGCCACAGGCAGACTCTGAGTCTTCATCAGTGACCGTGCTTGGAGGCAGTCATGGCTCGAGCCTGTGGTGGAAGTGTGAGGGACAGGGTGGGTCTCCTGGCTCTGCTGCTGACTGTATCTGAACCAGGCAGCAAAGGTTGACCTCTGTGTATTAATATCTTCAAAGAAAGTTAATTCCCTGTTCTTTGACTATCGCCTGGGGACCTTATGAGGATAAAGAAGAAAATAAATATGGAAAAGTATGTGTTATTTGGGATTAAAATCTCCCTGGAATACACAAATTTGTTAATTCAATAACTTTCTTCCTCTTTTTGATTCACTGAAAGCATTGGCTACTATCAGTTGGGTGAGGTTGTTCAGAGTAGACACCAGGCACATATATGCTTCTGCTGTGCTATGACATTATTCATAAAATAAAAATGTGTTTCTTCTTAATGTTTGTGAAACTGTAAAAAAAGAAGTGTCTATTTCAGTGTTAATGGGATTTTTAAGTAATACATAAAAAAAGGGCTTATGTGCAAAATTATGCATCCACATCTGTTGTGTTACTTTAGCCACTCATTGAGAATAAGTACATACAACCCACAAAACAGAAGATGTATTTCGGGCTCTGGAGAGAAACCAATTCTGGTATTTTCAGGAAATCATGTCTACTTCAGTAACTGATTGAAGTTTGAGCCCAGTTCAGTTAGAAAATGACCCATCTGGACACCAAACAAGAAAGAAGAGATGTTCACACTGGTATCCAAGTCATCACCTGAGAGTCTACATCTGTCTGGGCTTCTGTTTTTAAGGACAGGCTCTATATAATCGTCTCTGTTTTTGTTTTGTTTTGTTTTGTTTTAAAGAAAAAAGAAAAGAAAAAAAAAAAAAAACCAAATTTGGAAGGGCTCTCTTTCAGGTTTCAAAAGGAAAGCTCAGAAACAAAAAAATCATTTCACTCGGAACTTGGGAAATGAAGAGTAAGGAATAGTCAAGGGGAATTTTTAGAAGTTTGGTTTCTAAGGTCACTTCAGATTCTACTCTGCAGTAAGTACAATTGAGAGAGGCTTAAAATGCAGAAAGGAGACAACGTCTGCTCGAGCTTAGGCGCAAGATGCGGAGAGGCAGAAGTCAAGCGGTTCTGATACCTGGTCGAGTGGTCAGTCCTCGGTCGGCAGCAGGGCGGGCATCAACAGGCTCAACTGGGCACAGGAAGCAAGGGACACAGAAAGCAAACAAGACAAATCAAGATGGTAAGTCGTGGCTCCCAAACATAGTCGAGCAGGGAAAAAAGGATATGCAATAAACAAGTTACAAAAAAGGAGCAGCCAGAAAAGAACCACAGTGAGTTAATCCCGAGCATCGAGGACCAGGAGGGGCACCACTTTAAATGGCTTATCGCTATTGACGTGCCAATCCTGCTCCTTAGTTTTCTAATAAAAGCCCTCACCAGGATATGCAGCAACATCAAAGAAGAGGGGTGGGGAGGGTGGATTTCCCTCTGAGCTAGTTTAGAGATAGTTTCTTGGCTTTTGATTAGAAATAAAATATTCCCAGCCTAGCAGAAAACCTTAAAGATACTTCCTTTTACAACTGCCCAATCTTATCTTATTTTACAGTTAATTAACTACAAAAGGACTCTGTTAAATTTCCGGGGGAAGTGCAAATATGAATTTATCAGGAGAGCAAAGTTTTACCACATAATCTGCCATTTAGTGAGTGAATCAAATTTGTCCTTAGTATGAGGGCAGAAGAGGGAAACTGCAGTCTTTTTCTCACTTTTTCAAAAAGGCTGGTTTCCATTTGACAGATGACATACAGCTGAAACATGTGAAATGAGGATATTTCATTTTATATTTGCCATTGTTCACAATTTTCCCTTTTTATGTGTTCTGGGTCCGACCCAAAGAAAGCAGTGTGGACAGCATGATATTCCTCACCATCATCTGACCTTTCCAAAGCACTTCTGATGCTCAGAAAATACTTCGTTTTACGCTGGCGTTTGAAGAAACAAGGAATGGGGACAAAAGTGAAGTTTTTAGGATTAATAAATGGTCATAGGGTAAATGAAACCATGGAGTGGAGGTACAGGGGGAAGCTGCTTTGGTAAGGTGGCAAGTGTAAAGGGAAAAAGGTAAGACAAAGTGAGCACAGGTGCTGAAGGAGACACGGTGTGCTCGATGTGCTCGATGAAATGGCTTCTAACAATTTCAGCAAAACCATCCAGCTTACTGATGCACACAGGCCAGGCATTCAAAGGTGGGATTCTCAGTCCAAATCGATTTTGGATGCCACATGTTAATAGAAACAGTGAGGGAGAAAAAAAGTGGCAGTAAGCCAAGTCTCCAAAATATAAGAAAATATTTCCGGGAGCACTAGGACATTTGGATGAAATAAAAATTTGGTCCTTTCTCATGTAGAGACTGGCAGCATGGTGGAGTCAAAAGGAGGGTGAGGCATCTAATCCCAGGCCTGGGCCCAACATTTACAATGTCTGTGGCCTTGGGCAAGCGCCCACTTCTGTGGCTGTTTCTCCATATGGAAACAGAAATGTTAACATCTGCATCTTCTAATTATGGTGAGGAACAAATAACCTTTAAAGCCTGTTTGAGACACTACCAGATACTACAGAACTGCGCTGATTAAATATCCTATGATTAAATATTCCATAGTAACTACTGATGCGAGAGTGACTATTCTCTAGTATTTCACTAGTGCATTAGAGGAAGACATAGTTCACTTCCTTCTGCAACTCCCAAATACATTTCGACAATGAAGTTTGGTTTTTCTATACTTCATTTTTTTTTCCTATTTGCAACAACCTGTAATGAGTAACTGTATTACTCCTTGTAAAATGCAGTTAGTTGAAAGGTCATTGTAGTTTGTGAAAATTTCCTGATGATGAGGGACCCAATAGTGCTTCAACTGCAGTTAAGAACACAACAGACCACATGCACGAGGGCAAACGCGTACCTTGAAGTGGTGGTGAGCACATACGTCAATAGTTACATTATTAGAAAATGTATATGCAACTCGGGGCAGTAAGGTAAGTGTACCTGTGGTTTAAATGCAGGCTGAGGAGCTGGTAGGCCCACGGGCCACTGCTAATGTCACCACTTACTTTCTCTGTGATCTAGGGCCAATCACATTCTATCTGAACTTCAGTTGCGTCACAAAGTAAATGGTTTTTCCAGGGTTCAAATGCGTATACTTATGTGAAAGAAACTTACAAATGATATAGTCCTATAAGTTTCTCTGCCTCTCCCCGCTCTTCTTCTTCTATTTTTTTAAATAGGCATGTATTATTTAAAAACAATAATAAAACCCTAACCCTATTTTTTAGGAAGATTAAACAAAACTAGTTTCAGTGACATAAACCCTAATCTGCTTTAAAAGATTGAAGCTGATTTAGTATAAATTAATGCTCAAAAAATAAGTAGCTCAGGGAGCAGACATTAAAACAGTTTTTTAAAAGGCAATTATGATATCATTGCCGAAAAAGAAGAATACACACCAACAAAACAAAGTAGTGTGTTATTTCCCAATCCATTGCAAAACTTTCCAATTTTTCCAATTGACCTTTACTTAACCAGACAGTAACTTCATCAATGAAGTGCTAAAACACATCTTACATTGGCTGTTTAGTAATTTAAAAACAAGAAATACATTATCTTATCTTTAACTTTTAATAGAGTTAAAATAAAATGTAAGCGGAAATGAGTTATTCTCTTGCTCTCAGTAGCTTTGAATCAAATCCTTTGCTGTAAGAGGAGAGAAACAGAATGGTCAGACCTCTGGGATTTTTGAGTCTGTTACTTCTGGTGTTCTTTGTAATAAACCTCAACTATTAACCGTGCTGCCTTGTACAAACTCTCTACCAGGCCAAAGGTAATGAGGAATCAGCAGTACACCAGTTTTACATATAGATAAGAGGCTGACAAGAACTGGTTTGTAAGTTTAATGAAATATTTATTTAATCTAAATTTCAACATTTAAATTGGCTTCCTCATTGCCTCTATAAAGCTAGTTAAAAATATACTAGGAGGCAGCTTCACATTTTGCAAATACATCCATACAGTCTTATAAGACCTGCTTTGTCTCTTCAAAAATATTATTTTATCTACATATTATATCTAGGTATTATCTACAAAGAGGCAGACTGTTGGCCACAAAGACTTGCTGGCAGTCACTGCATGCTATGCTGCTCTTTGTGGCTGCCCTTCTCAGGCAGTCGGGAAAAAGTAGAACAAACACAAATGTCATCAACGCTAATGCTTCCAGCCAGATCATTTCACGTTCTGTGAGCACAATTCTGTAACAACAGCTTCATTTCAGCCTAGCCATTCATTTAGGTTTTGTGGATGTGAAAACCAAAGAATAAAAATTTGTTAAGGCAAATCACAGCACATTGGAAAACTGTGATATGCTTATTTTCTTCAATGTAAATTTAAAAAATGGGCATCAGACCCTCCTCTGGATTTCACTGATTGTTCTTAAGAAAAACAACAAATTTTTGGTAAGCATTTGAGACTATGATAATGAGGACTGCATGAAGAACAAAAGGAAATCCTTTGAGAATTTTAGATACTTTCAGTAGTTGTGTGTATGTGTGTGTGCGCACATGTCTGTACAAAGAAAGACTAACAAGTTTCTGGGGAGAGGTGGGAGACGGTGTGAGAAGAGAGACGGCTTTAGGACTTATTATATTCATTATTTTAAGGATACATTGTTCAGGCCATAAGGTGATTCATCTTGAGACAGGCTGATAAAGTCTCTCTAATAAGATCCTGGCTCCATTAAAAAAAAAAAAAGCTACCACTGACATTTACTACGTTCCAGGAATTTTGCTAAGAGCTTTTTTATGCCTTCTTATTTAATGCTCATACTATACCTCTGAGTTAGGAATTACTGTCAACCTTATTTTACAGATGAGGAAGCAGCCAGAGAGGCTAAGTAACTTGCTCAGAAGTGCATAGCAGAGCTGGAATTTAAACTCGGGTCTGTATCATTCAGGAGTTCAGGGGTATGGGGTAGTATTTAATATCCTATGAGATGATGGCCGTCTATTTTATTTAAAAACCAATTGGGGCCGGGTGCCGTGGCTCATGCCTGTAATCCCAGCACTTTGGGAGGCTGAGGCGGGCGGATCACGAGGTCAGGAGATCGAGACCATCCTGGCTAACACGGTGAAACCCTATCTCTAGTAAAAATACAAAAAATTAGCCAGGCGTGGTGGCGGGCACCTGTAGTCCCAGCTACTCGGCAGGCTGAAGCAGGAAAATGGCATGAACCTGGGAGGCAGAGTTTGCAGTGAGCCGAGATCGCGCCACTGCACTCCAGCCAGCCTGGGCGACAGAGCGAGACTCAGTCTCAAAAAAAAAAAAAAAAATTAATTGTTTAAGTGGCTTTTTAAATTGTTTGCTATAATCAATATATATATCAATGTTGGGACTGATAATGAAGAGTACTGCAACTCAAGACTCTGACACTGCAAGTTCTATTGCCTCCCAATATTGTTATACCACATTCTACTGTTCAAATGGAATCATCCAACAAGAATATCAGCTCTTTTCATGAGACCTAGGCAATGTAATAGCTGCATGTTTGTCAAGTATCCAGAAGTACTTAATCAAGGTCTTTGCTCAAATGGACATCTTGGCAATACCCAAGGGTTTCACAGTGTATGTGTGTGTGTGTACATTCACACATGTGCACGCAGATTTTCTCCTAAGGCTGATGCAACAAGGTATGCTGTTAGTAAAAGAGCAAATTTAGTGTGCATTCAATTTACAAAATGAGATCGGACATTTTTCACTAAAAATTCTCATTAGAGACTGAATGAAGAGGACCTTCAGTGACCAAAATGTATCTACCTGTAAAGAAACAAAACAATCCGCACTCAATACATTTAATAGGGCAGTTGTCCAGGTCTTTGATAATGAACTGTCCCTAAAATTGTTTTCTTCTATGTGATTAAGAATTATTTTCATAAATGGTAAAGTTTTAATTATTTTTACATTGTCAGTAACATGCTGTTTGCTATTACTGTAAGGTGCCCTTTTTCAAATTAAGGAAACAAATTTGGGGTGATGATTCACATTGTGAAAACAGTCTATATATTTTCTGCAATGGTTCTTTAGAAAAAACTTGTCCAGTACACTTAAGGTCTAATATTATATTTAGATTTAGTCTGAGGAGTGTACTAATTGCATGTTATAAGGTATATTATATATATATATTTTACTTTATTTATTTATTTTTTTTAAAATTTAAAGTCTCGCTCTGTCACCCAGGCTGGAGTGCAGTGGTGTGATCTCGGCTCGCTGCCAGCTCCACCTCCCGGGTTCACGCCATTCTCCTGCCTCAGCCTCCCGAGTAGCTGGGACTACAGGTGCCCGCCATCACGCCCGGCTAACTTTTTTTTGTATTTTTAGTAGAGACGGGGTTTCACCATGTTAGCCAGGATGGTCTCGATCTTCTGACCTTGTGATCTGCCCACCTCAGCCTCCCTAAGTCCTGCGATTACAGGCGTGACCCACGATGCCTGGCCTATAAGGTATATTATAAATATGAAATCTCCATCAACATTTGCTGCTTTGATAAAGAAAATCAGGTAAAGTGCTGTTGTGTTCTTAAAAAACATGTTATTTGTATCTAGAAATCAAGGTGTTTGTGTGTAATTGTATACTTCTGAACATGTAGAAAAAAGATAAAAGAGGCTGAAAGATATTCTTGCCTGAACAGGTGTTTCTGCTAAGAAATCCCTGTGAAAAAGGATGCCATCTACTGCTCAAATTTGTTGATAGAGAAGAATCTTACTTCTCTGAGATACCAAAGGAAAAAACATTTAGAGCAATGTGCTCCTTAATTTTGGCAGCTGCCTTAAATTTAATTTTCTAAACACAAATTAAGTCTTAAGCAAAATTAAATTTTATTTATATGTAGTTCTCTATCTTTGCCTTTAACATTTAATTCAATCTGAAATTTCATGTAAGAATAAGTAGCCAGTGAAGACTACTTTGGTGCCTGTCAAATCTGCATCTCTGCAGGCCCTCAAAACTCCTCTCTGTTGGTAAACTGTAATTTTTCCTTATTTCACTATCTATCTGCTTTTTTGGAAGGTGGCATTCTAGGTCATTACGTCATAAACACAAGTTGAATTTTGTGCTTCCATTCCAGAGGGAACAATATACCTCACAGTTAAAAAACATTTCTAAAAAATTACTACCAAAAGTCATCACTTAAGAACTTAGTCTCCTGGTGCCTCCATTTCCTCATTTGAAAAAGTCATAAACATAATATACGATATACAGTACATGCTCTTTATGTATCCACTTTTATTGTTATATAATGTACCACTTTATATTAAGAAGAGGAACGGGAAAATAAAAATTAGAAGAATGTTGTTGCCACACATTTTCCTTGTGAAGAACTGCCTCTTCAATAATATACTGTGGCTCCCCTTCGTCCGGGAGTGTTCACTTGAAGGATAATATTCCCTAGAATGCAAACCTGGACATGTGGGAAACAAGAGGCCCTTTACCTGCAAATGTTATGTAAATCATTACCATTTTGTTTTGCCACCTATACAATGGAGTTGTTGTCTTTTCCAACAATTGGCAGTTTACTTGCTTTGCAGCATAAAAAATATAAAGAATAATTTACACAGATATATTAATGACATAGTAACTCCTAGTATTTACTTTTTAAAGTAAAACTGAAATGAAAATATTTATGACTACATCAAAAAAAATTCACCACTCAAGAACATACAAAAGATAACTCTCTCTCTTGCACACACGTTATGTATGTGTATATATACCTCCCAGAACGCCCTTGCTGGCTCAGGGGACTCTTACCTTCGTTTTCTGTGTTGGCTGGCACAGAGTCAGCCCCAAAAGAATGCCACGGCTGGAGATCGTCCAGGCTGAACTCTCCATTCACGGGAAGGAGCTCCACGGTGGTTTTCGTTTCGGTCAAAGATGGCATGAGAGCATCGTTTCCGTAACTGATCCTTGGTTCACTAATCATGTTGGCCAAGACGTCATCTGAATAGTTTTGCTCTTTCTGAAGCAGCTCATCTAAACCAAACAAAACCATCTCTTTGGTGAGTAACAGCAATCACAATAGCAGCAGCAGCAGCCACCATTTACTTCTGCCAGGCAAGACTTCAACTGCTTTCACGTGCATGATCGCGTTTAGAGCCACGACATAGGTACCATTATCATCTCCCTTTTACAGATGTGAAAACTGAGGCACATGGCATTCAAGCTACTTATGCAAAGTCGCAGCTCACAAGAGCTGCTGGCAGGACTGCAGGCAGGAGCATGGCAGCCGGCCAGTGTGCTGCAGCGTGGCACCGCTAGAGGTGAAAGGCCACAGGAGCTCAGCTGCCATTTCCTCCTGACACAGACGTCCCTAGTATACAATGATCGCACAGGAATAAACGCCAGGCTTTGGTGTGGCGGCAGTAAGCGAGGCACAATCTCATTCAAGCTGAAAGACAACAGAGCATCTCCTGTCTTGCCTTGCACACTTGCAAGGATAAGAAAAGCATTAAAGGGCCAGTAGTTTGCTACCTTCTTGAACAGTTTTCACTGTTTTACCTTGAAAAAAAATCTGCATTTCCTAAATGCTCCTCTTGTGCTGCATGACCTATGCTCTGAGGCAACAAGGAAACCGTTCCCTTGCCCTTCCAGATGTAGCCCTGCAGACAGACATCCAGCCTTCTCTGGACTTAACCACCCCTGGCTCCCCGTATTTCCCAATGTGAGCAGACACCAAATATCCTGCCTTTCTCCTCTGTTGCTTCCCTTTCCAAAGAATGCTGTCAGTGCCGCCTACCCCCCCACCCCTTTAAAAATTGATTAAACAAGAATCAACTTTATGGAACATCATTGACTTATCTTTTCTTACTGGAAAAAGAGAGCTTAGAATAGAATCTTGTATCATGTGTAATTACTCCTTTAAAAACTGACCCCAGGATATCAAGATTTGTGAGTCTTATGTCACCAAAGATTCACCATGTTTTTCTCTGATTTTTACAAATTAGAGACCGACAGACAGCACTGCACTATTAACAATAATATTTGATTAACCAAAATGTCTCATTTTCCAATCATAGCTGTGTCAAGAGTTTGCTGTAGTATATATTTCAGACACATCACTGGTTAGTTTTATTGCTAGAGAAAATGAAAATAAGATCAGGATTTAAATTTGATTTGTAACATTTTACAATCATCTTTCAAATTCTCTTTTCTATTGACAAAAAATGTATCTGAAAAATTAAAATTCTGTTCAAATATACCCATTAAAATAATTCGATGGAATAGCATTAAAGCTTGTGATTAATATCTTTTCATGTAGTCAGTTTTATTGCAAGTGATTTTAAATGATGGAAGTCCCAAGCAAATCAGTCCTTTTGAAGTCTAATCTGAGTTATAATATATCCCTATTCACTGTGGCACCGTTTCTAAAATTCAATACTTGATGCCCATGATGACCTTTCCCTTACAGATAAAAGACCCTCATTAGATTTCCTCCAACTTTTTCATGTCTTACAAAGCCATAGGTAGCTAACTTAGCCAATGTCCGATTAAATAAATTAAATGAGCATTTCTTTTATATAAATCTTTTGCTTGTGACTGTTAAGCACTTACTATGCTAAAGAGAGGATATTCTGGAATACTAATAATTATTGGTGTATACACATTCATCTTGACAGGAAATAACCTTTGCCAGCGAGAAAGCTCTTGAACCCCCCGGGGGGCTACGCTGTTCTTGGGTCTGTGGTATTTACTATCACTTACCCTGTCCTTTATTTGGAAATGTTCTCACTGTTTCGCATACACAGTGCTTATCTTCTTCCCTGTGACATCTCTGAATAACTCTTTTTACTCTTTTTTTCTCCTCTCTTCATCCCTGTCATTTTCTTCTTGTATCTCTTTCCATCTCTTTCTACAATTCTCCCCTTTGGAAATCCCATCGACTCTTGAAACTCTAAAGATCTCCTACCTTTGGGTGAATCTGAAATGTATTTCCCCAGCTTTGACTTCTCCCTCCCACTCAAATTTGTATATTTCCAACAGTTTGCTGGAGATACCAACTTAGGGCTCCCTCCTGATCCATGCACTTGGTAGGTACACAACTGTACTCAAGGTCCCTGGCTTTCCCTTCCACCTTTCCTGTTTTCTAATCATGGCAGAACCATTCTCCCTCCCAGTCACAGGCTTGAATCCTTCAGAGCCATCCAGGATTCCCTGTATTTCTTCGTGTCCAGTACTCACACTACCGACAAATCCTTTTGCATTCTATTTCTGAATTCTCTCAGCCATTTCCTGCTTGCTTTTCCACACCACCCTCACCGCCCCTAGGAATATCATTACTTTTCGCCTGGATAATTACGATAGTCTCCTCACTGCTTGCTATGGTCTGAATGTCCCCCAAAGTCATGTGTTGAAACGTAAATCTCCACTGTGGTAGTAGTGAGAGATGGGGTCTTCTGGAAAGCAAGTCATGAGAGTTCCACCCCGTGCCCCCGAATGGACTACTGCCTTCTAAAAGGGCGAGAGGAAACCAGCACAGGCCCCTTTTTGTGCATCTGCCATGTGAGAACACAGTTTTTGCTGCCTCTGGAGGATGCAGCCACAAGGTGCCTTTTTTTTTTTTTTTTTTTTTTTTGAGACGGAGTCTCGCTCTGTCACCCGGGCTGGAGTGTGGTGGCGCGATCTCGGCTCACTGCAAGCTCCGCCTCCCGGGTTCACGCCATTCTCTTGCCTCAGCCTCCGGAGTAGCTGGGACTACAGGCGCCCGCCACCACGCCCGGCTAATTTTTTGTATTTTTAGTAGAGACGGGGTTTCACCATGTTAGCCAGGATGGTCTCCATCTCCTGACTTCGTGATCCGCCCGCCTCGGCTTCCCAAAGTGCTGGGATTACAGGCGTGAGCCACTGTGCCCGGCTTGATCCTGGGCTTCTCAGCCTCCAGAATTGTAGTATTTCTATTGTTTATAAATTACCGAGTCTCTGGTATCATGACAACAGCACAAACCGACTGAGACAATGGTCTCCCTGCTGGTTTTTATTTTATGTTTGGTTCCCGAAATCTTTTCCTGACACACAAGAATGGCTCCCTCTTTGTTTCAGTGGGTCTTCATTTTCTACCGAATTAATTCCAACTCCTTAGCCAGATGCTGAAGGCCCTCTGTGGTCTGGGCCCACCCCATATTTCTAGCCATGGAACTCACAGCTCCAGCTGTCTACACCACACCTCTCTCAGGCTAAATAGTTTGGGGTATTCCCACAAAAGACCATGTATACCCATTCTGACACTTTTGTTCTCTATTCCTGCTATCTTGGAAGCCCATCTCCGCTCATCTACGTTATTTGAACTCTTTAGAGCCCAGCTCAAATGCCCTCTCCTGTATGACTCTCCTCTCCCAAGGCAGGCATTATTAATCTGATGGGACAAGGAGACTGAGGCTGGGAGAAAGGAACCAATCTCTTCAAGACCCAATGGCCAGTAAGCACCAGTGCTGAAATCCAAGTCCTGGGCTTCATAACACCAGCCTTCCCATGTTCAGCCCCTATCTATTTCAGCCTCTCGTATTATCACAAAAGTAGCTGTAGAAATTAGGCATTATTAAGCATGTCTGTTCCATTATCTTTAGCAGTCTCTTCCACTCTTGTGGATATGTAAGCTGACTTAATCACCGTTAGTCCTAAGGAATGGTTATTGCTTTTGGTCATCAAATAAGCATTTCTCAGGCAGGGGCAGCTGGAAAGGGCCCTGTGCCCATCTTAGCCCTTGGCAGTAAAAAGGCAGAGGAGCAAAAGATCACAGTGAGAAATCTTACACTTGTACTTCACAGAACAGCCAGGGCATCTGAGGTTGAGGTACACTGTAGTACCTTTTCTCTTTTCTCTGTTACACTGTTGGGAGAAAAGTTCCTCCAAATGGCCACCAGCATGCTAAGCCCCATGGTGGTTAATTTTCCCAGTTTATTATGTTCATTTTCAGAAAACGTAAGTGAAAGAGTGACAGATTCAAGAAAAGTTACATTTTTAGCAGAGTGAAACACACTTAGCCTTCTTTTTTTTTTTTTTTTTGGTTGTTGTTCAAAATAGGAAGAAATCCACATTCCTATCTTAATTCAACACAGAAAATTTAGAAATAACCACCCCTGGCTATGTCATTCAGAACAACGAACCTCTGCCTCCTGGGTTCAAGCGATTCTCCTGCCTCAGTCCCCCGAGTAGCTGTGATGACAGGCACACACTACCATGACCGGATAGTTTTTATGTTTTTAGTAGAGACAGAGTTTCTCCATGTTGGCCAGGCTGGTCTCAAACTCCTGACCTCAGGCGATCTGCCTGCCTTGGCCTCCCAAAGTGCTGGGATGAGGCGGGAGCCACTGCGCCTGGCCGTCAGTGTAGTTTTAAGAGAAAAAAAGAGGTAGACATGATGGATTACCATTATCAGAAGTAGAATTCAATTTCGTCATCATAAAATGTCTAAGGCAGCCAGCTACCTGTAGACATGACTAAGGGCTCAGGATTTTACCAGTGGCTTACACACTGGCACTGGGCAATTGAGCCTATGACAAAATACCCAGAGACAAATATGATTCTTTCATTGTTCATTCTGAGTGGGACTTTCTTTGACTTCCATGGTGAGACTAATCACACCGAAACCACACTTCCACTACATTAGTGGCCCTGATGGATTATCCTTTTATCTGAATTAATTTAATACTTAATTACAACACTCTGATGGCCTGCAATGGGGATTTTCAGAGCTTTTAAGCATCTATACTTGCCAACCGCTATATTAAACTAAGACACTTTGCTTATTTTCCTCCCAGGACTTATTTTTTCCCCCTCTAAAAACTATTTGTTATGACCCAAAATTGTAGCAGTTATCTTTGAAGTCAAATATCTTCTATAATATCCAAGCATTTGAGCCTTGCAGTTAACAGTGGAAATATTTAACTGAGTTTAGTGATGATAATATTTAAGATACGGCTTCATCAATAACAGAGGTATTTAATTTCAAATACCAAACACCTAATGAACCCCATCACCTTGCTCTTTTAAAAATGCTTTGAAGTGGCCTGGCGTGGTGGCTCACGTCTGTAATCTAGCACTTTGGGAGGCCGAGGTGGGTGGATCACGAGGTCAGGAGTTCAAGAGCAGCCTGGCTAACTTGGTGAAACCCCGGTCTCTACTAAAAATACAAAAATTAGCCGTGCATGGTGGCGGACGCCTGTAATCCCAGCTACTTGGGAGGCTAAGGCAGGAGAATTGCTTAAACCTGGGAGACAGAGGTTGCAGTGAGCTGAGATCATGCCACTGCACTCCAGCCTAGGCAACCGAGTAAGACTCTGTCTCCAAAAAAAAAAAAAAAAATGCTTTGAGGATGTATGCGAGGCATACTTAGAGTAACAGAGGGAAGAAGCCCTACCACTTAGTTATCATTGTAAATACTTTAAAGAAAACAACATCAAAAGATAATAATTTCATCTTCAAGTAGCAAAATATTTTGTTTTTTTTAGATATTCATGATCATTCATTTTGAGAAAAATAGCCTTATAAATAAAAGAACTGCTGAATAGGAAGCAGATGAATTCATCCAATATTCTTTTAATTATTAATCCACTAGCCAAATGTCTTCTAAAAATTTAATGGTCACATCTTAGGATTAAAGAAAATAAAATTTATAGGCATTAAATCAATCAGTTATGTTTTACAAGTGTCAGTTATAATTACTGAACAGCTTCTTCCATCCACTGAACACATGTGGGTTGGAGAAGAACATTTTCTTCATATAAAGGAGGTGCCACTCAGCCTTTTCCCTGTAAAGTTTGGCTGTTAAAGCTCTGATCTGAATCTATCCATCTGACAAAGGTCTAATATCCAGAATCTACAAGGAACTTAAACAAATTTACCAGAAAAAAAAGAAAAACAACCCCATCAAAATGTGGGCAAAGGATATGAACAGACACTTCTCAAAACAAGACATGTATGTGGCCAACAAACATATATAAAAAAAAAAGCTCATCATCACTGGTCATTAGAGAAATGCAAATCAAAACCACAATGAGATACCATCTCACACCAGTTGGGATGGTGATCATTAAAAAGTCTGGCAACAACAGATGCTGGCGAGGATGCGGAGAAATAGGCACGCTTTTACACTGTTGGTGAGAGTGTTAGTTCAACCGTTGTGGAAGACAGTGAGGAGATTCTGCAAGGATATAGAACTAGAAATACCATTTGACCCAGCAATCCCATTACTGGGAATATACCCAAAGGATTATAAATCATTCTACTGTAAAGACACATGCACACATATGTTTACTGTAGCACTATTTACAATAGCAAAGACTTGGAACCAACCAAAATGTCCATCAACGATAGACTGGATAAAGAAAATGTGGCACATATACACCATGGAATACTATGCAGCCATAAAAAGGATGAGTTCATGTCCTTTGCAGGGACATGGATGAAGCTGGAAACCATCATCCTCAGCAAACTAACATAGGAACAGAAAACCAAACACTCATGTTCTCACTCATAAGTGGGAGCTGAACAATGAGAACACATGGACACAGGGAGGGGAACATCATACACCAGGGCCTGTCCAGGGGTGGGGTGAAAGGGGAGGGAGAGCATTAGGACAAATACCTAATGCATGCGGAGCTTAAAACCTAGATGACGGGTTGATGGGTGCAGCAAACCACCAAGGCACATGTGTACCTATGTAACAAACCTGCATGCTCAGCACATGTATCCCAGAACTTAAAGTAAACAAAGAAAAAAAAAAAAAGCTCTGATTTGGACACCAGTGAGAATATGAAGTCCCTCGGCTTGCTGGATTTTCTTCTGTCCAGGATCGAACCTCCACTGCTATTACTATTTTTCTTCCTTTTTGATTCTTTTGGATCCCATGGAAAAATATTTATCTGTAACTTCTCCACAAAATGGAAATTTGTTTTTAATCTTATCTAACAGGAGATTCGCATATGACCAATTCTTATCTTTTAAATAAAAATTTACTTATGTGCCTGCCTGAAAGGACTGAAGATCATACCTCTACGCTCTCTTCCATGTCCTTTCTTCTCTCTCCCCTGACACAGCTGCATTGGAAGTAGCTGTAAATGGGATGGACTAATTTTCCCTACCAAGAAGCCCCACTGTAAATCAGCGGTCACCCACTCTAGCTAGGCATTTTGCCCACACCAGGGCTATGAGATCAGATTTAATTTTCCAATCAGCAGTTCTGTCCATGTCTGATTCTTGGCTCAACATACAACTGGCTATGTTGTTTATTATACTTCATCTCTCAATGGCCTCTGAAACTCCCCAAGGCTCGGGTTCGTCATCCACAAAATCGTGGGAGGCTGGTTCCATGGTTCTTGCAGTCCCTTCGCTTTGAATCCTTTTGTCTATACTCTTGCTACATGGGTGTTCTCTGGGAGTTTGTTAGACATGCAGAACCTCAGGTCCCACCCAGATCCAGGGAATCAGAATCTGCATGTTAATGTGATCCCCAGGTGACTCTCATGCATGTTACCATCTGAGAAGACCTACCCTCCACCACACTGACCACAGCCACGAGCTGTACCAAGACACCACCACACAACAGCCTCGGTTATCCCTTCATGAAAGAAAAACAAACATAATGGCTGGGCGTGGTGGCTCACGCCTGTAATCCCAGCACTTTGGGAGGCCGAGGTGGGTGGATCACTTGAGGTCAGGAGTTCAAGACCAGCCTGGCCAACATGGTGAAACCCAGTCTCTACTAAAAAAATACAAAAATTAGCCAGGCATGGTGGTGTGTGCCTGTAATCCCCATTATTCAGGAGGCTGAGGCAGGAGAATTGCTTGAACCCAGGAGGTGGAGGCTGCAGTGAGCCGAGATTGTGCCAACTGCACACCATCCTGGGCAACAGAGCAAGGCTCTGTCTCACGAGCCAAAACCAAAAACAAACAACAAACAAAAAAACAATTCTCAAAAACAAAGCAAACAAAGCAAGGCATGAGATGAGTGTGAGCCAAGAAACAATACTGCCAGGGGAATATTGCCAAAACACCAGAGTCATGCCTTGAAGTTTCTTATCATCAGGGTCACATTTCTGAACCAGAAAGCCAGAGGAAAGGAAAGACTGCTCACAGACTTCCTTCTTCCCTGGACCATTTGTTACGGGAAGTTCTCAGGAAACAGGTCAGTAAGTGTAGATGTAGAGGGCATCACAGGACAAACTTCATTGCTGGGTTTCCCAGAAAAGAGCAGCTCTCCCCTACTGAAGACACTTTTAGCAGATGGGCCTTCACTAGTGAGTAAATATACTAAAGAAGCATGGACTTACTTGTAGGTCGGTGGAGCAGCTGATTTGGGAGAGAACCCATGAGATCTTTAAGGACGGTAGGGATGTTTTGATTAGCATATATGCTACAGCCATCTGCGATGCCAAAGCCATACTGTGTTGGGACTGTGCAGTTATGACACCTTCATAACCATGAGAACTGCACTCATGGCCTTTTCATACCCATCTGCTGATTTGATAACCACAATAATCTTCCTTAGTGGGATCACTACTCCATTGACAGTTGAACAAACTGACATCCATCCTGAGAAGTATACTTAAAACTAGCAAGTGGCAGAACTGAAATCTGAACCCATGTATCCCAATTCCTAATGCAACCTTCTCACTGTTCCATGAAAAGTTCCATTTTATAGAGGACATGGCTATATAACTTGGATTAGAAACTAATATTAAAGAAGCATATCACGCCTGTAATCCCAGCACTTTGGAATCATGAGGTCAGGAGATCGAGACCATCCTGGCTAACATGGTGAAACCCCATCTTTCCTGAAAATACAAAAAAATTAGCCAGATGTGGTGGCGGCACCTGTAGTCCCAGCTACGCGGGAGGCTGAGGCAGGAGAATGGTGTGAACCCCGGAGGCGGAGCTTGCAGTGAGCCGAGATGGCGCCACTGCACTCCAGTCTGGGCAACAGAGTGAGACTCCGTCTCAAAAAAAAAAAAAAAAAAAAAGGAAGCATAAACCCATCTATCATCACAAGCACCCTCTTTTTCATACATTTCAAATTTTTGATAGGTTTGAAAAAGAATGAATTCGACGGTATCTTTTAGAAGCCAAGGTAAAAGAGATTAAAGCAGTAGTCCAAGGTCACGGAGATTCCTGATGGTGGAGCAGGGCTGAAAAGCTCCCTCTTCTAGCCAAGTGAGGCCTGCCTGTCACTTTGCTTGGACAGCCCATTCTCAATAGCACTTTCCTCCCAGAACACTCTCCCAAGTCTTTAGGTTTCCCTTTCTCAGGATGAATACGATGGCTACATGAATGGCCAGAAGGTTTCACCAACTCTAAGTCAAATTTAAAATAATTTAGCCTCCTTTTGATGTTGGGCTATTTAAAGGTTTGAACAGTATATTTATTCTGCTGACTCAATCAACCCAAATATCTATTTGCATTCACAATGTAGTGTAGTGACCTAGGCACTTCAATGGTCAAGAGAGATACAGCCCTGTATGATGCGGCCACATTTTCCAACTTGGGGAAGAATTTATACACATATTATCACAAAGTAAATGCTGTACCACAAATCCAGTTTTTATCTTGACCTCCAGAAAATTAGGTCAGTTATTTTTAGCTACACTATCAATCTTGAAAATCTCCCAGAGTTAAAACTCAGACTACATGTCTAAATCGGGGTTTATTTTTGTTTAAAAATAACAGTTTCCTGGCCACACATGTTTAAATGAAGCATGCTTTGTCCCCTTATGGTAACAAACTGTCCCTGGAAGGGACACAAACAAAGCTTCACATCATTTGTGAAAATATTCCTTATTGCTAGGGACATTTTCCTGAAATATCACTTGTCTGGCTTAGACTGAGGGTACAGAAGAAGTCCCTTTTCATTTAAGACACATTTCCTTTTGGCTTTCAAACATCATAGATCAAAGAACTTAGACCTACCAGTGGCATCAGTCAGTAATCAAGATAAATACTAGCCAGGCTCCCTGGCATCTAAAAGCAGATTGTAGGGCTCCTTTTTCCCGTTTACCTGTAGAACTTGTGCCAATGTGCTGATCTGATTTCCAACTACATTACGGAGTCTTGGTCCTGCCTGGGTTGTCAGGAACTTAAAGTAGAGACTAAAAAACAAGTTTATGGCCAGGCGCGGTGGCTCACGCCTGTAATCCCAGCATTTTGGGAGGCTGAGGTGGGCGGATCACGAGGTCAGGAGATCGACACCATCCTGGCTAACGAGGTGAAATCCCGTGTCTACTAAAAATACAAAAATTAGCCGGGCATGGTGGCAGGCACCTGTAGTCCCAGCTACTCAGGAGGCTGAGGCAGGAGAATGGTGTGAACCTGGGAGGCGGAGCTTGCAGCGAGCCAAGATTGTGCCACTGCACTCCAGCCTGGGAGACAGAGCAAGACTCCATCTCAAAACAAACAAACAAACAAACAAACAAACAAACAAACCAAGTTTATATACTATAGAAATAATCTCTGAAAGATGCTGTGTTAAGATTACAACAACACACACACACACATATCTTCTTGTTTTGAGGAAACGTACATTGAAGTATTTAGGTGTAAAGGGCCATTATGTCTGCAACTTCCTTTAAAAATTTTTAAATATATTTTTAGAACTTTTCTAAGTCTCCAATTATATTAAAACAAAAAGTTTAGTACTGTAGGCATTGTCAGCTTTAATTTATACATATTTGGATGTCTTCCTCTGGTTCGATTTATAGTGAAATTACATCATATGCCCATTAATGTGATACAAACTGCATGTCTTCTACAAACAAAAATAAAAATAGAAGTGAATGTAATTTTGATGCCTTTTTTTTTTTTTTAAACTGGAGACAGAGTCTTGCTCTGTCACCAGGTTGGACTGCAGAGGCGTAATCTCGGCTCATGGCAACCTCGGCCTCCTGGGTTCAAGCAATTCTCCTGCCTCAGCCTCCTGAGTAGCTGGGATTACAGGCACGCATCACTACGCCTGGCTAATTTTTGTATTTTTAGTAGAGACAGGGTTTCACCATGTTGGCTGGGATGGTCTGGATCTTCTGACCTTGTGATCCACCCGCCTCGGCCTCCCAAAGTGCTGGGATTACAGGCATGAGCCACCGCGCCCGGCCTGATCCCTCGTATCTTTTAAACATAAGTCAATTATTTCATATGGTCTTTAAGCCAAGAAACAGCTATCTCTTCACTCTTCACAGGCTGGAGGAAAAACTGGCTGCCTGGCTGGTTGAGAGATGTGTGCTTTGATGGCTGACCTGAAGACATTTCAAGGTGATTGTTACGTGAAATTCTCTCTTCAAATCTGACTTGAAGAGTCTAACCTCTGCAGCATATGTTATGACTTCACTGTGAGTCTTCTTTTATTAATAAAATATAATCAGTTTTTACTAATTATAAGAGTAACATAAATTTCATGCCAAAAATATAGAAAAAAGGAATAAGAATTCATTTACAATTCTAACAGCAGAAATAATCAAGAGTAGTGTTTTTTTTTAATGGTTTTATTCTTACAGCATTATTTTCGTCTCTTCCTTATCACTTTACTATGTAATTTTTATGACTATGCTTAAGGAGAGTAAATTTTTCGAAGTCATTGAGGCAATGGAGAGTCCTTGGAATGAGGATAATTAGGCCCGAGGACACAGAGGAATCATGAGGAAGAATTCTCCAGTTTCATTCCTTTTTCTGGGTACAGTTTGTTTCTCCTTCTAAGTAAGTTCTTAGATATAGAATGAATTGGAAAAAATGAAACGTGAGGTTTGCTACGTCTATAACAGTATCACATTTCATTTTTTAAAACTGCCAATGCTTTCACAGTGAGGACCAGAAAGTACAGTGAGAAAAAAAAATTCCTCAAATATTACTTTTCAGGCTCTTGCGCGCATTTTTATAAAGGCAAAAGTCATTCTGGTGCCTGTAAACAATCTAAAAGCATAATCTCCTGGAGCCTTCAGTGCTGGTTTTGGGGTTTTCTGGAGATCAATCCACAGTGTCCCATTTTTTCTGCTGGAGCTCTGAACCCATTAAGAGAGAGCAAGAAGAGATGTAAACCTCTCCTTTGCTTCTGATAAAGCCAAGCCCTTACTAGTCCACATGATGCTTTCTCTGGGGAGCGAGTCACATACAGGAGACATGGCTTGTCCAGCTGCGTGCTGGACTGAATTTCAGCTCCAACCCGAACCTTCCAACAGGACAAGGGAGGGAGGAGAACGGGCCTTAGCAAGACTTGCCCACAGCACTGCCATAACAGCTGTGCAGGCTGTGGGTACAACTCTAAGAGCAGCACTCATTTTGTAGTTTCAGTGAGTCGTGTCCCTAAAGCCGTGCCCTGTGTGACCAGCCCCCTCTCTCAAGCTCATGAGAGACGTCTATCTGACCTGGATAAGAGAGATCCTGGGGCGGGCCAAAGCAAATGAATGAATTGGGAAACAGTGCCCCTCCCGGCAGCCCGCAAAAACTCCGCCATGCTGTGAAGAAAGTGCATTCTAATTGATTCATGTTGATACATGCTGAATTGATGGAATTTTATACTTCAAAGGATGCAAAGAATTGGTTAGCAAGTCTGATGAGCTCATGGTAGAAAGGATGATTTTCAACATCCATACATAGTGAATTTCATTCAAAGAGCCTAAAAAGACTTGTGCAGATAATTATAAGGGATCAGGCAAGTGTGTAAGATTAGCACAAATTATATATATGTAAAATCACAACACAGGATTGGGTCCTTTTCCCACAGACAGCACATCATCCTTGTATATGTGATAGCTCATTTGAAATGTTTATTTATGCAGATTTTAAAAAGCACACAAACCCTGTAAGCACTTCTGCACAGTGGCCTACTCGTGTTTTCTTTAACACAAAACTTGCTTTCTGGTGAACAATTCTAGATATAGCAATGGTTCTTTCTCCTCTGCTTTAGCTTATTCACATGCTTCTTTAACTTCTTTAACAACGTGTGGGGAAACCAAGCCTGGCAACAGAAAGCACTTCACATGGGGGGCTTGGAAATGAATGGAAAGCGTCTGTCTTCAGGAGAGCATTCACGACGCACAGGAGTGAGAGAAGCTGAAAAGAGTCACTTTAAAAGAAATAATCTTCAACCAAGAAAATCAAACCACTTTATCATAAATTAGTGGGCCCCTCCCCCCCTGCCTGCCTTCCTTTTTCCAGGGGAGTGCTAGAAATAACTTCATCAATTTCTTTTCACTTGAAGGGCTCACGGTTCAGAAGAAAAGATGGGCATAAAAATAATTACCATTACAAGTGTTATGGTAGGGATACCGACAGAATGACAAAGAAACAAGCCTGGGCTTTAGGGATGTGACTAGTGATATTACAGTGCGGCCCAAGGGAAAGAGATCATTGTCCTAGCAGATACAAGTGCATGTACCGAGGCACAGAGGACAAGCTGCCCAGGATCTGTGACTCTTCTGGCTGCTGGGGTACAAGGGAAGTGAAAAGGGAAGCAGCTTAGCCAAGAGGCTTTTAGTTTGTGGGATACAGAGGGCAGAGGAATACACTGACCTACACCATGAGTATGCAATTAGCAAAATCCCAGCCTATGGGAATTCTACGGGTCAAGTGACCTGTGCTTCATGAACAGGTAAACTGTAAAAAAAGGATGGAGGAGAAGCCTGGAGATTATAAAAGACTAACCAGACAAGTCAGCAGTAAAAAATGGCCAAAAGCATAGCCGATAAGGATGCACACAAGAGTGATACAGCCAGAAAGATATTTCAGGAAGTGGCCCAAGGAAAAACAGTGGGCATTTTGGTGGCGGTATTTGGGATAGGGCGAGATGCTATCGGGGTGGAGGATAAACTTCTAGTTCTTGACCTGAGTTTAGTCTATGAAAAGAGCAAATATGGGGGAGAAAGGTTCTATTTACACATGTTGAGTTGCAATCTTTCAGGATATTGGGTGGAGCCAATGGAAACATGGACCCAGAGAGCTCACTTCTATGCTGAAACAGCCCACAGGGAAGCATCAGAATGAAAATGGAAACGTTCCCAATACTAGCAGAACTCCACAGGTGCTTTGAAAAAAACATCCACATTAGATTCCCCAAAAGGGATTTATCTGGTAATAAATTCTGCTAGACAATGAACAGTTCCACCCATGATAAAATAACATGTTCTTGCTGCAAATTCTTTGTATTGTCTAATTGCAGTGCTTAACGTAATAAAATCAGGCTGGTGTTATTGTTAACCAGAGAGTGAAGCATCTTTTATCCAAATAAAGTGCAATGGGTCTTAAATCAAATCATTTTAGAATAAGAATCTATGAGATAATAATAAAATGCAACTTCATCTTTTCCTGCCGAGAACAAAGAATAAAATAGTGTAGGAGATGAAAAGTAAAGTAGACCCAACCTTTTTGCTAATTTGATTTTAGATACGTACTCCATGCAGACAATGGTGAAGTCAAGTGAAGTGAAGGGGTGTCATCTTTATTCACCTAGAGAACCACAAATCTTGGTGCTGGAAAGCACGATCCATTTGACATGATGGAATATTTCCCACCCGGCCACTCACTCGAGAATGGATAACCTGTTTTCCCGCCTGGGGTAACTGCTTTCCATGGATGTACAGCTTCAGGCCTCATACGAGAGGATCTCACAACGATCTCTCCACACTTTTTCTAATCCCCACACTTTCCAGTCCTGGTACAAGACCTCATCCAGGCTTCTGAGGCTTTGTTGAAAATTTACACAAAATTCTAGAAATGTATGTTCTTTAAGGAAGTTACTTTAAAAATGTTATTTTCATCTCAGCACAGTTAGCCTTTCCTTATCTGTTCTTAAAATGTTTCAACTTGAAACTAAAAAAGAAAAAAAAAAAACACATTTCATCTCAAATTATGATATACTAAATAATTATTGACTTGGCCCCAAACATTTCTCCTCTTTTCTTCTTACACAATCAGATTTAAAAATGTAACTACCTTTTCTAAACATACAATATTAAAGCATATTCAACTTCAGTAACAGGTAATGAATGTACCTCAAAAGTCAGAGCCTCTACGTTAAGTACCATAGTGCTCCAACATCGTTTTTTACATTTTTAAAATTTTATTTTTTATTGATACATAATAGATGTGCATATTTTCAGATTATATGAGAAAACTTAATATATTCATAAAATTTGGAAAGATCAAATCAGTATAATGGGATATCCATCACTTAAATGTTTTTCTTTTCTTTTTGCTTTGAGGAAGGGTCTCTCTCTGTCACTCAGGCTGGAGTGCAGTGGTGTGATCATAGCTCACTTGAACCTTGAACTGCTGGGCTCAAGTGATCTTCTCACCTAAGCCTCCAGAGCAGCTGGGTCTACAGGCATGCACCATCACACCTGGCTAATTTTTAAATATTTGTTTTGTAGAGATGGGGTCTCACTATGATGCCCTGGCTAGTCTTGAATTGCTGGGGTCAAGCGATTTTCCCACCTCGGCCTTCCCAAGTGCTGGGACTATAGGTGTAAGCCATTGTGCCCAGCCTGTCTTCTTTACGCTAGAAACATTCAAATTAGGTTCTCCTAGCTATTTTTAAATATACAGTAGATTACTGTAAATTAGTCACCTTGCTGATAATTAAATACTAGGTCTTGCTTCTTCTATCAAACTGTGTATTTGTATCCATTAATGAACCTCCCTTTGTAAGTATGACGTAAGCAATCCTTATTTGGCTACACTATAAGCTTCAACAACAAATTAAAAAATGATTCACATTATAGAGCATTTATACATGCCTTTTCATCTTCCAAGTGTGGTAAACATTAATTAACCCTGGCTAATTAAAACAGCCACAGTTAACACATTTACTCATTAATCAGCCTCAAGCAAATGCAAAGCATTAAACTCTTTCACGTTTTGGTACCAATTAAATGTTGTTATTATTTTTTTTAATGAAGAGGTCATAAATTTAAGACATGTAGTTCTTAGATTTAAATTTGATAGTGGTTGAAAAAATTTGACAATAGTTCACATTCTTAAAAGTCAAGGAAAATAAAAACATAACCACATTATGGGTTGAATTTTCCCCCAAAATATATGTTGAAGTCCTAATGCCTACACCTGAGAATACAGCCTTACTTGGAAACAGGGTCTTTGCAGATATAATTAAGTTAAGATGAGGTCACACTGGAGAAGGGTGGGCCCTTAATCATATTAGAGAAGACACAGAAACAGAGACATGGGGAGTAACACCATGTGAAGACAGAGGTGGAGATTGGAGGGCTGCATGTACCAACCAAAGGAATATCAAGGGCTGGCAGCAGCACTAGAGCAAGCGAAAGGCATGAAACAGATTCTCCCCTAGAGCTGTAAGAGGCAGTGTGGCCCTGGCAACACCTTGCTTTAAGACTTCTAACCTCTAGAATAATGAGATAATGAGAGAGTATATTTCTGTTGGTTTCGGCCATGCGGTTTGTGGTAACTGGTTCCAGCAGCCCTAGGAATCTAATACACTGCCCATGTAAGTGAATATTAGCTATTTGTTGATAAGACAAGAATTTCTGGTTATAATAAATATACTGGAATAGAATGTGGTTTCTTTTTTTTTGAGATGGAGTCTCGCTCTGTCACCAGGCTGGAATGCAGTGGCGCGATCTTGGCTCACTGTAACCTCTGCCTCCCGGGTTCAAGCAATTCTCCTGCCTCAGCCTCCCGAGTAGCTGAGACTACAGGCGCCCGCCACCATCCCCGACTAATTTTTGTATTTTTAGTTGAGACGGGGTTTCACCATATTGGCCAGGCTGGTCTTGAACTCCTGACCTTGTGATCCATCTGCCTTGGTCTCCCAAAGTGTTGGGATTACAGGCGTGAGCCACAACACCCGGCCGAATGTGGTTTCTTAGTGACTCCTTTACTCAAGGCTGGAATTAAACAAAGGAGATGAATCACGAGCTCTATGATAATAGTCTAATAGTCTAATCTAGCCCTCTTAAGTGCAGAGATGTTTTCCCTCTGAACACCCGTGTGTTTCAGCTCTGTTCCTCTTCCAATGCCCTTCCACAGGGAACAAATCCTTTCTTGACCACCAATGGCTGCATGACTTATCCTGAGAAGATCACGGGGATTTTGGATGCCAGGTCAACCCTTACACTCAGCAAGGAAGTGGAAAGGCCTCAGTTTCAAACAGTTTGTAAACACAGAGGTTAGGTCATTTCCTCTCCAATAAGCCAGAAGCTGAGCTGTCCCTGGCAGCAAACTCTGTGTCAAATGCCTGGCGGGTTTCAGGTTTTACTAACTCCAGAGTGACGAAACATCACCACCTCTAATGCCAGAAAGAAGTCAGCTGTTGTACCTGTGTCACAACTAAATTTACTGAAGTCAGGGCAGCTGAAGTAATCTATAAAACTTAGCATGTCAATTTCAATTTAGTGTTCACATTCAACAAACTGTGTATTTAAAAAAAAAAATCTCCAGTAGTCTAAAAGTTTTTATTTTATTCTTGTGTAAAATCTGGAAGACTGGAATAGAATGTTTTATGGTATGAGGGTTTAGTAGCAACATTAGGTTAACCGTGACCTTTTGGCTCAAGACATGAGAAAATATAGCTAACAATGCTTGGTTATGGGTTTGTCACACTATACTTTGTTATACTATCCAGCAGTATCCACCTGCTTTAACAGTGTGGATACACTAAAAACTAATTTAAAAAAATCTGGGCTGGGCGCGGTGGCTCACACCTGTAATCCCAACACTTTGCGAGGCCGAGGCGAGTGGATCACAAGGTCAGGAATTCGAGACCAGCCTGATTAACATACTGAAACCCCGTCTCTGCTAAAAATACAAAAATTAGCTGGGTGTGGTGGTGCGCGCCTATAATCCCAGCTACTCAGGACGCTGAGGCAGGAGAATCATTTGAAACCGGGAGGCGGAGGCTGTAGTGAGCCGAGATCGTGCCACTGCATTCCAGCCTGGGCAACAGAGTGAGACTCTGTCTCAAAAAACAAACAAAAAAAAAAAAAAAAAAAAAAAAACCTGTCAAATCCCTCCATACAAGTGTATGCACTTCACATACCAAGGAGGTCTAGGATTTGAAGTTCATCAAGGCCGAGTGTAGGCTGCCAGACCACAACCGCATTTTAATGCCTTAGGTGCAGAAACAGGAGAAATAATACCTTCCATGCCTCCCCTGACTAGCTTTAGGATAAAGAAGCTGTGCACTAAATAGACAGTAGCTGAGGAACGATGAAGAGGATCTACCCAAAGTATGAATAAGCCAACTGCTATGGACCGAACTGTGTCCCCCTGAAAATTCATGTATCAAAGCCCTAACCCTCAAGGGGCCTTTGGAGATCAGACCTTTAAAGAGATAGTTAAGGTTAAATGAGGTCATGGGGGTGTGACTCTGATCCAATAGGACAGGTATCCTTATAAGAAAAGGAAGAGGCCGGGTGCGGTGGCTCACCTGAGGTCGAGAGTTCGAGACCAGCCTGACCAACATGGAGAAACCCTGTCTCTACTAAAAATACAAAATTGGCCAGGCATGCCTGTAATCTCAGCTACTCGGGAGGCTGAGGCACGAGAATCGCTTGAACCCAGGAGGTGGAGGTTGCAGTGAGCCAAGATCGTGCCATTGCACTCCAGCCTGGGCAACAAGAGCGAAACTCTGTCTCAACAAAATAAAAGAAGAAGAGGAAGAGACACCTCTCTTTCTCTCTGAGAAAGACCATGTGAGGATATGATGCGTAGGTGGCCATTTGTAAATCAAGGAAGAGAGGCCTCCTCAGAAACCGACCTGCTGGTACCTTGATCTTGGACTTCCAGCCTCCAGAAGCATGAGAAAAATAGTTTCTGTTGTTGAAGGATTCAGTCTGTGGTATTTTGGTATTTTGTTATGGCAGCCCTAGCAGACTAATGCATTTATCTAGTCACACCCAGACAAAAGAAAGAGCAAAGGTCAGAATAGCTTTTTCTAGAGGATTCTGTTTTCTTTCTTTCTTTGGCTTCTTTTTTTTTCCTGAAGGCAATAGCTGAATCTGAGAGTAACAAGGGGCTCACCAGGGATGTGCAAGGAATTTCTTGTACTGCCCCTTTCATGGAAATGACAAGGAAGTGATTTATTTCAGATGTGACTCAGTTCAGGATTTGAAAGCACATCTGACAAATGGTCAAGTAAAGAAAAAGCTTTTCTTTTTCTTTACTTGACCATTTGCCACGCAAGTTCCCAAGTTCTTCCTCCCTATCTTGCTTCATTACAGGCAGTGGGAAAAATCCAAACAGCTTCCTCCTGTGTCTGGGACATCTCCAGCTCTGTGGTGTATTTACTTTGAAGGAACAAAAAAGGGGATAGTATATGACTTCCATCCCAAGTCACTATAGGAGATACTTTAAGAAACAAGGGAGTTTAAATTGCTCTGCTGTATACCCTGCAAAATTCATCTCCTACTGCAGAATAGAGTGAGTTGCTTCTCAGGATTCGCACCTGGAGTTGGTATTCAGCACGTGTTTTCTTTGTAACATTTTTGTCAATTCTCTAAAAAGACCACACTTTTTGAGCTGGCACTAGGCTCTCTGACAATCTTCCAAGACGAAGCTTTTACAGTCCATCATTTACAATGCTGACAACTCCAGGCACATTTTGTCATTTTTCCCTTTCATCTCTTATTAAAATAATATCACTTTGGATTTGAAGAGAGCCTAAATGGATAATTCGTTAAGCAGAATGTCAGTATCAATGATAGAAAGGGAAGAATCTAAGAGGGAGGTAAATGTTCTATAAGTAGAGAAGTAGGTTCACAATTTCTGAAACAGCAAATCAAACAGCAAATGGGGGAAAGTTATGAAAGGCAGAATTTTGTGACTCAAGCCCGTCTTATGCTTATACAGTTTTTTGTTTTTGTTTGTTTTGAGATAAGGTCGTCCCTCTGTCACCCAGCCTGGAGTGTAGTGGTGCCGCCAGGCCTCACTGCAACCTCCAACTCCTGGGCTCAAGCGATCCTCCAACCACAGCCTCCTGACTAGCTGGGATTACAGGTGTGTACCCCTAAACCCAGCTTATTATTTTTTTGACTTTTTGTAGAAACAGGGTCTCCCCATGTTGCCCAGGCTGGTCTTAAACTCCTGGGCTCAAATGATCCTCCTACCTCAGCCTCCCATAGGGCTAGGATTACAGGTGTGAGCCACCATGCCTGGCCTTTTATACTGTTTATTCCCTTTAGATACAGTTAATGGACATTAATAAGCAGTTTATGCCAATCCCTTTTCATAGCTAATAAGAAGTCTTATCTTGGATAAATAAAACCTAGCCACTAATGCTGCCACACCCAAATAAACTCTCTATGCATCTGAACTTCTTGAGGTTAATAATGCTTCATTGTAATATTTTATAAAATCACCACTTTGGAAGTGAACACCACTAGAAGTTCACAAATTCACATGGCCAGTTTATAGATGGGGACTGGGGGAAGCAGGGAGGCTCTCTGCAATCCAGTAGTTAGGCTCTGCCAGAATGTATTTAGAGTTGTCTCTAAATACATTCTAAGTCTCTGCTTCATTTTTTTTTTCAATGAAAATGACAATGTCTGTCATCCTATGTTCAAGACAAATATAAATATAACAAGTTTCTAAGAATCCTTATATTTTTGTTATTGCATATAAGCATGAGTTTTAAAAACCTCTGAATGTTTAAAGGATCACCTGGGGGAATAAGAAAAATGCAGATCTCTGTAGGTCTGAGGTAGAGCCCAAGAATCTGTATTTTTAACTAGAATTCCTCTAAATTACTGTGCTTCACTTGGCCCCAATTACACATTAGGAAACAATGATTTCAGGATGACAATCAGCCTTTTCCATCCAAGGACTTAAAGCAGCTAAACCGAAGACACCGACAAATACCAGACACTTTTCTCAGTCTACTGGCTGATGGCACAAAAGTGCAGAAGTCACGTAGGGCAGTATGGAAAGCTCGAGCTAGGACTGGAGTCAGCGAGAGACGCTAGCTTCCCCTGTTCGTGGATTCCGAAGCCTCAAGCCCACATTAACAAGGCCTTAGACGACAGTAAACACCCAGACTCAGGCTCTTACAGAGGGCCCCCAGTTCTGCTCTAATATACCTATTTTTCTTTAAATAAAAAACATCTGATTTTTGCACCCCAGGTATTTAAAGACGCACTTTGATTTCTGAAAGTCTTTGGACCACACATGAGGAACTCCTTGGGCCTTGACCATTTTTAGCACTTTCACAGTTTCTGATTTTGATCAAGCCACTTAATCACCCAGGATTCTGAATCTGAAAACCAGGAGGGTTTAATCCCACTTTCATGTTCCCTTGAGGAGCTGTTGGCAGCAGGATGAAGGCAGGTCCATACAGAACATGGGAAGGAAGCCAGGAAGCCAGCTCTTCCTTTCACATCAAAGAGATCTAGAAAGCAAAACCTGTCTCACATTTGCATACAATATTAGACTTACATATGGATGCCACGTTTGTCAAAAGACAGGCTAATTAGGGCATTAGTTTCTTTAATGGTTGCGATTTAGTAATTCACAGATAGTCCCACTTAATTTTTCATCCTATACCTGAAGGATCTACTTCACACTTCAAGTTTAAGAAGGCTTCTCCCTTAAGATAGAAAGAAGGCATTCAAGTGTCAAAATACTGGTTTCCTGCCAAAAAATAAGGGATGAGAAAAAGCAGACACTTAGCTTATCAAATCAAAATGCTGGCAGGGAAAGACTACTGGATTACCAAGTTCATTCCCCTAGCCTGCACTGATTCCTCTTTTTCTCTAAAGTTTCTTATATTTTCAGTTTTTCTCATGATACTGACATTGCCAGCCAGCAGTCTGGAAACTACTCAGGTTGATTCTTAGCAGAAAATCGAGGGGCTCTCCTGTTACTGTTAATATCCTTGAAACACTTAAATTTGGTTAGTTTCCTTCAAGCATTCTCAGTATATTACAAAAAAAAGTACTCAAGAATTTCTAGACTTTATTTTGACTGACATCAGCTACCCTAATGAACAGGAGAGGACAACAGCAAGGTATATTAGGAGCATCTCCTTCCTTTTTAATCAGAATTATACAGGAATTAAGAACTCTAAGGCCACAGTAGAGTACAGTATCTTGGAAGAAGAAAGCGGAGAATGTCTGACATTTTCACTGATCGTTTAGGCTGATGGCTTAAACCATTTCCACCCAAGTTTCTTAAAATTTAGCATTTCCAGTCAACATTACCTACTGCAATTTCTCTATAATCTTAAGGGTATTGAGCCCCCAAATGAGAGAGAGAAAAGAGATGTAAACTAAACGGGAGTCAGAGAAGGGGAAACTGAGTCTCTTGTACATCATTTACCCTTTAACATGATTTTAAAGGTAATAATGCTTATAAAAATAGTAGTAGTAGTAAGGGATATCAGGTGACAAGCAGAAGTGCCCCCCTCCACAGATATGCCAGTGTATCTGTAGAAATACGGTGCTAAAATTAGAAAAGACTGAACATTTTAATTTATTAGGTAGACCCAAATAGTCTAAAAGGTTTCACCCATATACTTAGCAATAGTTTATGAAAGTTCCTTTTCACCTGTCCTTATCATGACAAGGCATAACAGATATTTAAAAAACCACCAATTGGCCATAATTTTTTAAAAATTACATTTTCATTGGTATTAATCATGAGAAGTTGTTCACCTTTTAATCTACAACTAATTATCAGATATGCATGCATTTTTTTTCTATGAATTGCAGCTGTTGTATTTTTGTGAATTAATCCAATGCATCAATTCCTTTTGGGTTTTCACCTTAAACGTTTTTGTGGCATACAATTTGTATAATGTGAATTTAGAAGATAATAGCATAGGTAAGTCTAATTGGCTTACTGGGGTGCTACAATGGATCCTCACCTATTTATTAACTTTTTAATGAGTTGATTAGTCTCTAAATCAGTAATTCGCAAAGTTTAGCATATATCAATGTCACCTGGACAGCTTGATAAAATACAGATTGCTCAGCCCCATCCCTAGCTTTGCTGATTCAGGAGGTCAGGGGTGGGATCATGGAATGTGCTTTTCCAACAAGTTCCCAGGTGATGCCAGGCGATGCTGATGTTGCTAGACTAAGGACCACACTTGGAGAACCACAGCTCTGAAATATTCCCTGGGCATGGTACTTGCAATACATACTTTATACCTAATAATTTGTTTCAGGACACACAAATGCACATGAGATTTGATACATACTCTCAAAAAGCTAACAATCAGTTAAGTGGTAATTCACTGACATGTACACATCGAAGTAATGTTAGACACATGTAATAGGCCAAGATTGGGGATGGGCATTATAGGCAGATGGAATAACATAAATAAATGCATCCAGGGCTATGGATATAAGATCAGCCTGGCTGGCAAAGTCAGACTCATGAAGGAGATTAATGGGAAAACCTATCTGTTTTGTCTGTCTCAGGTTATTTTGAGGATCAAGTGAAACTTAGAAACAATAACAACAAAAAAAGCAAAGTCTGTGATCAAGAAGAATTACTCTGTTGCAACAATATAAACTAAGAAAAAAATACGCAAAATTCTCTGCTGCCTTGGGAGATGACCTCATGATGTGTATCATTTACTTTTAATACTTTTATTTATTTATTTTTGAGACGGAGTCTCGCTCTGTCGCCCAGGCTGGAGTGCAGTGGCGTGATCTCGGCTCACTGCAACCTTCGCCTCCCGGGCTCAAGTGATTCTCCTGCTTCAGCCTCCTGAGTAGCTGGGATTATAGGCGCGTGCCGCCATGCCTGCCTAGTTTTTTATTTTTAGTAGAGATGGGGTTTCACCATGTTGGTCAGGCTGCTCTCAAACTCCTGACCTTGTGATCTGTCCGCCTTGGCCTCCCAAAGTGCTGGGATTACTGGTGTGACCGACCGCGCCTGGCCAATGTGTATGATTTAATAGCCAGCAGCAACAGGCCACTAACATGCCATCTGCTAACAGGGGCTCTAGCTATTAACATCCACAGAGCTAAAAACTCTTATGTCTGATCCCTTGCAAATGGCGAAGACCTGGCTGAGAATTATTATCTCACGCTTTCAGAGAAAACTTTGCTTGTCCTGCACTGAAAAATCTGGCTGCAATAATCACATGGAAGAAGGTATGTTTGTTGGCATGGTTCATGGGCTGGCTTATGACTTCTAAGCAGAAGATACAAAATAATATAAAAATCCTGCAACATGCACAATGTAGCTGATATTCATGTTCTCTTTAAATATCTTAACACTGACTTACATATTTAAGGGTGTGGAGTCTTTGAGCTTGGGAAGCATCTTATTACTGAGGTACAAATGCTAAAAGAGGGACATTTCTTCTATCTACCGCATTTTCAATGAAAAGATGCTGAAGGTGAATAAACAGCTCTGCAAACCCAGTTTTGTTTAACTTGGCAACAGCAGTAAGTAAGTATCACTGGACACAGAGACACTGGAATAGAGTCTTTAAGTCTTATTCATCACGTCTGACCTTGGGCATATTACATGGTTTTCCTGAGCCTATGAAATCATGCGGCTGAACGAGCTGAAAACTAAGATTCTTTCCTTTGCTAATAAATTTCAGCAAACGATAGGAGTAAGAACGGCTGTCTAACGAGACTACCAAATGCTACGAGACACAGCAACCAATGTCCCTTCACCTAATGGATACAGCTTCTTAACTGTTTATCCAAAGTCTCCCCAAGCAAATTCTAAATTATTCTAAATTATTTGAGTAACAAAGATTGGGCCCTTATACCTGTGACGTGTCTGGCAATGACAAAGAATGTGGAACAGGGGAAGCATTTAATACATATTTATTGAAGATCCTGTGTCCTTATTTCTTCAATCTCCTTGCTATTCACAATGGCAAATGATGTGAATATACATATATATATCCTATCATGGTAAATATATATAACATAAATCTTACTGTTTTAACCATTTTAAGTGTAATGCTCAGGGTATTAAGTATATTTCACGATGCTGTGCAATGTGATGGACGATGCATCACGGCCATCCATCTTCCCCACTGAACTATTTTCAATATTGCCAAATTGAACCTCTGTGCCCTTTAAACACTAACTCCACAGTCCCTCATCCTCTCAGCCCCTGGCAATCAGCATTCTACTTTCTGTATCTATGAATTTACTGCCCTAGGTACCTCATGTAAGTAAAGTTCCATATAAAACACTTTACAAAATTTGCATGTCATCCTTGTGCAGGGGCCAGGTTAATCTCTTTAATCATTCTAATTTTAGTATATGTGCTGCTAAAGCAAGCATCATATATATACTTCTTTTTTTTGAGATGGAGTTTCGCTCTTGTTGCCCAGGCTGGACTGCAATGGCGCGATCTCAGCTCACCACAACCTCTGCCTCCCAGGTTCAAGCAATTCTCCTGCCTCAGCCTCCTAAGTAGCTGGGATTACAGGCATGCACCACCACGCCTGGCTAATTTTGTATTTTTAGTAGAGACGGGGTTTCTCCATGTTGAGGCTGGTCTCGAACTCCTGACCTCAGGTGATCTGCCCACCTCGGCCTCCCAAAGTGCTGGGATTACAGGCGTGAGCCACCGCGCCCAGCTTTTTTTTTTTTTTCTCTTTTGAGATGGAGTCTCGTTCTGTTGCCCTGGCTAGGGTGAAGTGGCAGGATCTCAGCTCACTACAGCCTCTGCCTCCTAGGTTCAATTCTCCAACCTCAGCCTCCCGAGTAGCTGGGATTACAGGCATGTGCCACCATGCCCGGCTAATTTTTTTATTTTTAGTAGAGACAGGGTTTTGCCATGTTGGCCAGGCTGGTCTCGAACTCCTGCCTGACTCGGCCTCCCAAAGTGCTGGGATTACAGGCGTGAGCCACTGTGCCCAGTCTATCACATATACACTTGTGAAAACTTCTAAGACTTCCTTACAAATAAAAGTGGTGACTGAGAACTATGCCATATACTTAGTGATATCTCAGTGGTGATGATAAAGTTAGTTTTTATTTGACAAAATCTATTTGCTATCAGAATACTATACTTAAAAATCATAAGCTTTAACAATTAAATCGCATGTATAAAAATTTTAGAGAACATGCAGCTATAGCAACTTCAATGCTGTAACAGGAAGCTGAAGACATAGGTCCACACCTCAATATCTGCCCTCAGGGGATGGGCAGACAAATTTCAATGCCCCCCCCAACCAAAAGCAAAGACACAAAAGGCATGTACAAGACAATACAAGTTGTTGCCAAGCACTGTTTCAAAGAAATAAGATTTAACTCATGCTTTAAGGAGCATATGTAAATACATAATAATTATCAAAAGACAAACACATTAAACAGGCTTTTTTAAACGCACTATCTGAAGTCAATGAATCCATCAACAGGAGCTGAAATTAAGTAACACCCTGGCCTTGACCCTCTGACCCCGTTTCATGCTCGAAGTCCAAAGCCTCTTCACAAATAGTGTTTAGGTGCACACCAAGTCAACATTCCTTTGGACACGTCTCATAACTTGGAACTGGTTAATAGATGGATCCACTATTTTTGATGAGATATTATAACTAACCTTCTAGGATTTACTTTCTAAAGCAGCCCATAGTGCATACGGCAGGAAAACTGTTAACTAATAATGGCGCTTACTCAGAAAATACATGCAAAATTTGTTTCTGAGTTGAACACCAAGAAGCAAATTAACATGTCTTCCAAACTCTGTCTCACATGAAACAAACTCATGTCATTCCCAGTTAGTGTTTGTGGAAACATATTTCAAAATTAATCTCAAAATTCGGGAAACATATTTCAAAATTAATCACAATTTGGATTCATCTCCATACTCAGGGTGGCAAACATCACTGATTTTTTCCCCTCCTCTTTTAAAAAATGAACCTTGAAGGCAGATGCTTGTGAAAAACAGAATAACCAGCCCTTGTTCCAGTCTAAAATCATTGGTTGTTCCCAAGACTCTACAAAAAAAGCAGGACACATCTGCTCTAGTGTTCCATGCCAGGAAGTAGTCCCACAGCCACCACTGTGGTCTGACTTCACTTCCCAATCATTTTAATTCGGATTTCTTTTTAGATTTTGTTTCAAATTACAGGGCCATACAAACGAGCTGGTGAGTTGAGAAAATAGCTTTGGAACTGCATTGGATCATCAAAAGAAACAGCAGACTTTGGCGTGGGAGACCATGCCTCAGGCTCCATCCATTTGGTTGAGGTGCCCACACATGCACAAAAATAAAAGAATGGCATAAAAACAGACAAAAACTACTGCCATGTCAGTCATCATGGCTTAAGGAAAAGCTCACAAATAATTTCTCTGGAATCTCACCAAAATTTGGAGTAAAAGATGATAGCATGCTACATCAGTTCTCTTGCTACTTCTAAAATACTAACGTTCCTGAATGGGGCTCAAGGTGGAATCATTTCGAGGCAAATATCAGTTCTAGTAGATAAAAGTGTTGTTTAAAACCTCATTAACATTATATATAAATATTCCCCAAAATGATCTACAGATCCAATGCAATCCGCACTTTTTTTTTTTTTTTTTTTTTTGCAGAAATGGTAGTGGGGGCAGGGGGTGAGGAAGATCTTAAAATTCATGTTGTAATGCAAGAGACTCCAGATACTCAAAGTAATATTGAAAAAGAAGAACAAAGATAACGGACTCACACTTGCTGATTTCAAAATTTACTACAAAGCTACAATAATCAAAACAGTGTGGTACTACAGTAAGCACAGGCACACAGATCAAAGAAAAGAACTAAGAATTAAGAAATAAACCCATATTATCTATGGACAATTGATTTTGTGTAATAGTGCCAAGACCATTCAATGGGGGAAATAATAGTCTTTTTCTTCCTTTTTTTTTTTTTTTTGAGACAGGGTCTTGCTCTATTGCCCAGGTGGCGTGATCAAGGCTCACTGCAGCCTCAGCCACCCCAGGCTCAGGAGATCCTCCCACCTCAGCCTCCTGAGTAGCTGGGACTACAAATAGATGCTATCATGCCTGGATAATTTTTTTGTAGAAATGTGGTCTTGCCATGTTTCCCATTCTGGTCTTGAACTTCTGAGCTCAAGTCATCTGCCCACCTTGGCCTCCCAAAATGCTGGAATTACAGGCATGAGCCACTGCACCTGGCAAGAATAGTCTTTTTCAACAAATGGTGCTGGGACACTGGATATTTATATGCAAAAGAATAAAGTCAAACCCCTACCTCACACCATATATGAAAATTAAAATGAATCAAAGATTTAACTGTAAGAGCTAAAACTACAAAACTCTTAGAAGGTAACAGGTATAAATAGTTGTAACCTTGTTTCGGACAATGGTTTCCTAGATACCATACCATAGTAACTGCCACAAAAGAAAAAACTGATAAAATAGACTTCTAAATTGAAAATTTTTGTGTGTCAAAAGGATCCTATTAAGGAAGTGAAAATACAACCTACAGAATGGGTAAAATATTTCCAAATAATGTATTTGATAAGAATTTAATAGTATCCAGAATATATAAAAATTCTTACAACTCAATAATAACGGCAGGCCGAGTGCAGTGGCTCACGCCTGTAATCCTAGCACTTTGGAAGGCCGAGGTGGGCAGGTTGCCTGAGCTCAGGAGTTTGAGACCAGCCTGGGAAACATGGTAAAACCCTGTCTCTACTAAAAATACAAAAATTAGCTGGGTGTGGTGGCGTGTGCCTGTAATCCCAACTACTGGGGAGGCTGAGGCACGAGAATCGCTTGAATCCGTAAGGCGGAGGTTGCAGTGAACTGAGATCATGCCGCTTCACTTCAGCCCGGGTGACAGAGCGGGACTCTGTCTCCAAAAATAAAAATAAAAATAAAAATAAAATTAAGAAAGTAAGGTAAACAACCCAATTAAAAAAATGGGCAAAGAATCTGAATGTACATCATTTATTTGAACTGAACAAAATAATCCATAACAAACCATTGCAATCGCATGAAGAAAACACTGTGGCTGATATTTAATTCATCAAATTTCTGCCAGCGTCCATTTGGAGCACAATAAACAAGATCAATATACTGCACTGAATTATACATATTAAGGTCAACAATTTGTCTGCCAGAATGGTAGAGAGCACAATTTTTTTTTAAAAAAGGAAACATTTTTTTACATTCATTATTCCTAGAAAGTGTATTCTTTTTAATGTAGCTAAAAGGATTTACTTTTTCCTAAAATTATGGAGTAGAAATACATAAAAGAAAGTATCTGTTTGCCAATGGTAAAACTATAAAAATCATTCAGGAAAACGGATGCTGTATTACATGTGAATTTTTAAAGGTCATTATCAATGACTTCCACAGATCATCTGGATGACATATGCACTATATTTACAGATTCCATAATTAAACTCCAAAGCAAGAAAAAGAGAGCTTACCTAATATCACAACCAAAACAGGCATAGAGAGCTAAATGTATACAAAGCACTCTACTAACCACCACTATGGGTGAGTTCGACACCTGAGGTCTGTAACCTCAAGTCTGCAGACAAGAGTTGGGGACCTAAGGTATGAAGTGTACTGGCATTCACACATTTGTATCTTGCTGTGTGGAGACATTTCAACATGGCAGTCCAAATGTCAGAAAACTAGGAGGCTGTCTTAATAGTATACCGTACTTTGCCATTCATTTGACAAAGCATTTTCATTTATAAATGAGTGGTTCTATTTTGAAAGAGAAATTGTCTTGGGTCAAAGATACACATTTAGACACAGGCAGCTAAACTTACAGGCCTCATGTCTGTTAGTTAATAACGCTAGGGAAAATATGAATAAGGAGCTCTGAGACTATTATGAAACCAATGGGGGAACAAGGTTTTGGTTGTTGATAATATGTATAAATGTTCTTGGCCCGATGTGGGGGCTCACGCCTGTATTCCCAGCACTTTGGGGGGCCAAGATGGGCAGATCACCTGAGATCAGGAGTTCGAGACCAGCTTGGCCAACATGGTGAAACCCTGTCTCTACTAAAAATACAAAAAAATTAGCCAGGTGTGGTGGCACATGTCTGTAGTCTCAGCTACTTGGGAGGCTGAGGCAGGAGAATCACTTGAACCTGGGAGGCGGAAGTTGCAGTGAGCCGAGATCGCGCCACTGCACTCCAGCCTGGGTGACTGAGCAAGACTCCATCTCAAAAAAAAAAAAAAAAGTTCTTATGTCCAAATACTTAAGTCAGCTGTAAACCATTAAATCTATATACATTTAAAAGTCATTTCTTATGAAAAACAAAGTCACACCTATGTTCTTATAAGAACAAAGTGACAGCTCTCTATTTGCTTTTATGATTTTTTTTTTGATGTTCATCCTTGACTAACAATTACGCATAAGGATACTTGAAATTCTCAATAGCATTAAATATCTGTTTTGTTGGACTGGGAAGTGCTATAAATATTCTATTTTAAACCTAGTCTACTTTGGACTCACTAAACCCCCAAATCAACAGGCTTATTAGAAACAGAATATGGAAACACTGTCTTTGAAATAACCATGCTGCATTTTTCCTGAAGAGTGGAACATTTTATCAAGAGGCCACAGTAAAATTGTAATAAAAAATAAGCATCCTTTCATTATTGCGAATTTCTTGATTCCCCGCCACATCTTTCAATCCTGCCCCATTCACTATGCATTTATTCAGCCAGAGATCTTTCCCGCATCTGGTTTATAATAATTCATGTTTTTATTAATTTTGAATGCTAGAAGAAAAAAAATGGGTATGAAACAATTATGCCTTTGTTCCCTCTTTATTTCCTACTGCCTTTCTCATAAATTGGTTATTATAGCATTCTGTAAAACAGCCATCTCTGAAAAGAGCTACATTTTTAGCCTTGAGGTAGCTGCAAAGAGAAGCACACTTTGATAAATAACCTCAGTGCCAATACAAAGAGTAGAATAGAATCCTTTTAGCAGAGACTTAAGGAAGATTACAAAGGACAAAAAAAAACACCAATCATTTTTAAGTAACAATTTGACAAAGCAAAGGTTGAAAGGATGAAAGGATTCTGCCCTTTTGAAGGATTAATAAATAATTAAAGCAGAATATGAACATTGAAGAGGAAGCCATATTTTCACTGAAATAATGATTCCATCGTTTGTTGAATGAAAAAATATTAATGAAGACCTACATAGTGATTTAAAAGAGAGGAGATTTTATCTCTATACAAACAATGCCTGAAGCCATTCTTTGCAAGAAATCTTCATAATCTGCCTGAAAATAACTTTTTAAAAAATAAAAACATTAATAAATGACTGAGCCTGGGAACTTGCACATAATAATTAAAATTGAATGGAAAAATATGAAATTATAAAATAAAACACGGGCCTTTTATAACACAACAGGACACTTGAAAATTCACACTTATTTGTCATGGGAATAGCTTCAGACTGTGGTTGGCGGTCAAACAGGACAGCACAATTAAATCAAGTAGATGACCAAATAGCAGAGGGTCATGGTACAAAGAAGGACCATGTTGTAAAATTTTATTACTAAAGGTCCTCAGAACCCTGATTTATGCTTTGTTATCTTGGCCAACCACATCCATTTAGTTAGCTTGATCAATCACAGCTTTAGAGGATGCTGTGGCCTAGGAAAGAAATTTCTTTTGTGTGGTGCTTACGCTAGATGTCAAGGAAGGAGTTTTGGTCAGGTCTTTAGGGTTATGGAGGAGCCCACTTCATCAGTCCAAGTTAAGGAGCATCTGCCTTTTTATCCTGGGGACTGGCTTCAACCTTATATTTATAATTACTAATATCTAAAAAGTACCAGGGTCCTTGCTGGATCTTGAGGAGGCAAGGATGACCAACATATATCTGGAAGAGTTCACAGGATGGAGGGTTAGTAGAGATATAAACAAATAATTTACTCCAAGTTAGAGTATGGTATTGGAGGTGGATACCCAGTGCTTTCACATTGAGGTTAAGTAGGGGAAAATTCCACTTCAGAGAGGAAAATAGGCAGCAGAAAGAACACAGATTTTGGACTTCTGGCAGGTCTTGGCTTCCACCCCACTTTCATCACTTTACTATCTGGGCTGGGCAAGTTGGCAAACTCTCTTAGGTTCAAAGTTCAATTTCTTCAACTGTAAACTGGGGATGCTATCACTGAATTTCCCAGTATCTTCACTAGCCCATATGCTGCCTTTGTGTGAAATGCAAGAAAGCCCCACTTCCAGTGGGTGTGCACAATGCCAGAGGGCTTGGCTCCTTGAGTGGGATGTAGAATAAATTATGAGTCTCCACTCTTACCCTAAACCACCTGCCACTGCCACATCTCTATATGGTGGTCCTGTACCTCAATGGGGAACATTCATAAAGAAAGAACGTGACCATCAGCATTATCACAAAGAGGCACTCATTAGTTGGTTACATGGTTGTCACTCAAATGCCAGCTCTTTTCTCCGTTCTCTATGCAAATTAGAAAGGGTTTATAGGACTTGGGCATTTTACTTGAATCTTGAAAGGTGCAACTTTTCAAGCAAGGAAAAACCACAAGCAGCTTTTTTTTTTTCTTTTTTGGAGACGGAGTTTTGCTCTTGACGCCCAGGCTGGAGTGCAATAGTGCAATCTTGGCTCACTGCAACCTCTGCCTCCCGAGTTCAAGTGATTCTCCTGCCTCAGCCTCCTGAGTAACTGGGATTACAGGTGCCTGCCACCACGCCTGGCTAATCTTTCTATTTTTAGTAGAGATGGGGTTTCACCATGTTGGCCACGCTGGTCTTGAACTCCTGTCCTCAGGCGATCCACCCCTGCCGCTGCAGGCCTGCAGCTGTTTTTTTTTGTTTTGTCTTTTGTTTTTAAGGGAACTTGCATAGTTCCGAAAAGGAGGAATTGAAGTGGGAGGGGGCCAATGTGAGACAAGAGGTAGCGTGACTGGCTGGGAGTCTAATGACACTGATGAGAGGACAGGATCTCAGGTAAGTAGGGGATGTACAGAGATTTCACATGAACACAGAAGGCCGAATATACAGGACTTGCAACTAGTAAGAAATAATGGGTGAGGGAGAGGAAGGCATCATGGATAGTTTAGGCCAACCAAGAGAACTCAGAATAGAGTGTGTAAAACAAGTAAATTTCCAGAAGGACATGAGTCTTATACACATTGATTGCAGGTTCAGAGGCACATGGGATATTTGGGGTCTGGAATATGGCACTGGGATTCAGTACGCTGGCTGTGGCTAGACACATGAATTTGGGATTCACTGAAGTTAGAGGGAAAGTAGCATGAACAGACAGGATGCCTCAGGGAAGCACAATGGAAGATACAAGGGCCAGGGCAGAACTCACAAGCATGATGAACCCTATGCTCTGGTCACAATTTACTGCTCACAAATTTAATGTCAATTTTCCCCTTCACCGATAGCATTCCTTCTTCTCAGCATGACTCCATTCTTCCTCATTTTCACCCATAAAATTATGGAAGCATAATTCACTGAAGCAGATATACCTCTCCCACTAAAGATACTGGCAGTTCCCCAGACTGGTGAAAACCTCTTATCCGTAAAGCACCTGTTACCATTATTTAATTAAACCATTGTATCTCTCTACAGATGTTTGACTGCATTAAGCACATCCTAATTGCTTGTATTTATAAGCACAAACTTCTATACAAAAGGCATGCATTTTTAGGGACTTTAAAATTTTCTCCTTTTGCCAGTGTCTCTGAATTTTAGTATGCTATTTGTACTGAACTGACTCCAAATCTAAAATTTGATTATATACAGAAATAGCAAATAAATGCAACTCAGACTAATGACAAAGCATTTAATCAGAGAATATTAGAAAGACTACAAGACATAACCTGGAAAAAAAATCTATGAAGAACCTATTTAGAAAGTAAGCTAAAAGCAACACTTTTTATTATGAGCAATTTCAAACACATACAAAAGTAAAAGGAATAACATGAGGAACCTCTAACATTTGGCTTAAGCAATTAGCACCCCTGGCCAATCCTGAAGTTTCAACTATATTCCTACTAAAAAGGGACATATTGTTTTAAATGTTCCTTCAAATGAAAAAGGACTATAGATGACAACTAGGTTCAACCCAGAAAAGCTATTCTCCCCAGTGAACCACTTCTGTAGCTTTGACACTAGCAGCTCAGATAGTGTACAGGGTTCATTATTGCAAACTTCTCTTTCTATAGAGAACAGTCATTTAAAAATGGAAGCACCCAGGATTCCAAATGAAAGGTTTTTAAAAAAGATTATCTTTCAGAATGTGGCATCTGGTATATTTAGAATGATATATATGTCATTACTTAAAAAAACCCAACTAATGGGTGGATTGAGAGCATATTACATACATACACACACACACACACACACACAAACACACATTAAGAGCACATACGTAATATGTTCTTTATTTTTATTATACTTTAAGTTTGAGGGTACATGTGCACAACGTGCAGGTCTGTTACATATGTATACATGTGCCATGTTGGTGTGCTGCACCCCCTAATATGTTCTTAATCCAACCTAATGGCTGTTTTTTTTTTTTTTTCTTTTTACAGAAAAAGATTCCATGATACTAATTATCTAAATATCCTCCCTGGTACTGAGATTTGAAGTTTATTGTGCTGCCCTATTCTTGGGCATTTCGTAATATTCAAGATATCTGAACCACCATCTGTTCTGTGGAAGTGTGACTAATTAGTGGCTAATGTTTTCAGTAGTATAGTGCCAAATAAAAAGTTCTAATAATTTAATTATAAAGAGTCAACAATAATTGCTGGGTGAGGGTGGAATATTGGTCATCAACTTTTTAGTCCTTTGCAATGGCTTATTTCCCTATAGTTATTACCTATGCCACTTCAACTGAAGTCACATGTGAAAATAGGCTTAAGATAGCTGTAAAAAACAAACAAACAAACAAAAAAACCATGTTTTCTAGAAGATTTTAGCTTCAGTTCATTAAGACTGATAAATTATTTCATTTTGTACCTTCTACAACTTTTTGCAGAACTTCTTTACACTTATTTAATACATAGTATTTTAAAGGTTCCTTACTGATGTCTATTCTCCAAGTATACCTGAAAAAGTATATTTGTTTGCTAAAGAAACTTGATACAGTGAAAAATTAATTGGAAATCTCTGTTCTCAATTCATGGTGTAGACTAAAAACTCCACCTCCACTATCTTAATAAATTCTTGCTCAACACTGAGTTGCTCCTTCTGAACAAAAGCTTGGCACACTATGAAGTTGCTTTTTTTCTTTTCTTTTTTAAATAGAGAGGGGTTGGCCAGGCTGGTTTCGAACTCCTGGCCTCAGGTGATCTGCTCACCTTGGCCTCCCAAAGTGCTGGGACACTGCACCTCCCTGACATATGAAGTTTCTTCTGCAAGTTATGTAGCTCAAAGTATAATTTCAGATTCCGTCCATTAATGTGCAGTACTGAACAGAACATCATCACCTGACACATGCCAAATATTTCACAGCAATACAAACAATATTTACAAGGCCACATAAATCAGGAAAGAAGGAGCAGAATAACACTGGCATAAAATGGAAAAAGTGAGGGCCAGCTGTTCCCTTGAGCGGTGTTTCAGGCACTTCAAAGTCGGACTTACTGTAATGGGTACATCCATCTACAACATCCTGGGTGCTCTGATTCCAGATGATAACCTGTATCTATTTCCAACCCAATTAACAAAGGGTAGGATTCTTTATGGGGAAGGATATGCCAGATACATACTGCTTATATGTTGGTAAGACTACACACTAAATCTCCAGTATAGGTACATATGCTTATATTGAAAGATGCACCAACATAATCGTCATCTATGTACCTTTGTGAAGTAAGTTAAACAGTTATGGGCATTTTGGCAGCTGACAGAGACTCATGTGATATTTTATTCTCTTTCCAAGAGAAACAGAAATGAGAGATCTTAAATGAAATCATTAGTCATTAGGAAAGTCATTATGAAAACTAGGGACATAAAAGACAGTGGGCACACAAGGTCAGTTTCCTGGTTTTGATAATGGACTATAGTTACGTAAGATGTCACTGGTGAGGCATGTGGGTGATGGATGCATGAGACCTCTCTGTATTATTTTTCCAAGTTCTTGTGAGAGTATAATTATTTCAGAATATAAGTTTAATAGACCACTATCTTTTAAGTTTAAACAATGATGTGGTTCAGAGAACACTCATGGCTTCCCTGCTCAGCCATCAAAGAGAATTGTGACTTACTGAATATAACAATAACCTCAAAGTCACAAGTCACAGTTACGTGTTTTGGCTGTGCTACTTATAATGCATGTGACACAGGCCAGTAAGTTACTCAAATTTTAAGTTTGAGCTTTTTCATTTGTAAGATGGAACAATCGTGACACTCAAAAGATGAAGAATGAGTTTTTTTCCCCATTAATTGTAAAGTACCAAAGCATCATAATTTGAGAGCCATAACAAGATTGGGCAAATTAGAAAAAATGCTGCCATGTATAATTCAATAACAAGTGTCCAATTATTACAAAACTATACCCTAAGTCAGGCGACATTCCTCCAGTCTTACAAGTATGGAGAGGTAAGAACTGATTCAATTGCTAAGGCTAGAAAGCTAGTTCCATCCTGACAATTTCATCGTAAAAGGCAAGCTGTTCTATTAACTTCCATATTCCTCAAACAGATAACTCACTTCCTCAATTTTCCTCTGGGGGAAAATACACGTCCATGTGCAGCATCAAAAGAACAGCTTACTTACCAACTTCATCCTGAATCTCCTCGGCCACTGCAGGCACGTTGTAGAGCAGGGAGAGAGACTGATTCATGCGCTCGTAAATCACACGGAGGTGTGTCATAACCTGCATCAAAGGATGACAACTCCAGGTCAACAATGTCTGGGGGTAGGAATGGTTCTTTTTCTTTCTTTTTTTCTTTTTTTTTGAGACGGAGTCTCGCTCTGTCGCCCAGGTTATTTTTCTTACCAAGCACTGCAGGTAGATACAAACTTCCAAAAGAAAACTGACAAACACGGCTACTGTTAAAAGGTTTAACTGAAAGAGCAACTTTATTTTTCTTGTTCTCCTATTTCTGTTCTCTAACTTTTGAGCTCAGGTTTAAGACTTATCTTAAAACTTACCATTATCTTGTATGCTTATAACAGCCAATTAAAAAGGCTACCTCTGCCACCTCTGATTCCTAATACTGAGGCTCTCTAAACAGACCCTGATGCCCTAAATACATTTCTTTGCAAATTTCCCCCTAGAAAACAACATATTTCAATTTGATTGGCTATTTCATGCTATATATATTTAACTCTTTCATTCAAGAAAATGTAAAATTTCACATTTCCTAAGGTAGATCCCAGTTTTCAGCCTTTGGGAACCGGGGAGTATAAAATACATTATTACTGGGCTTCATTTAGGCTCACATTAAATCTCAACATTGCAGTAGGTTTATGATTGCCTGCCATACTTCAGTTGAACCAGTTTTCAAGATTTTAGTTTATACAACTTCTGTTTTTCTCATTTTAGTCATTGGTTTTAATCAGTTCCTTAGCAATCAGTTAGCAGTAGACTACTAAGATTTTTACATTTGTTATTTTCATAACTCAGAAAATGCCAAACCACATATTGCTCTAAGACAAGCTTTTAGAATTTACCAGAAGTTAAAGAGCTCTTGCCATAGGGAAAACACCTATAGGTGCTCGGAGAATGCCTGGGATCCTGTCACCAACCCAAGAAGCAAGAATCCTGGATTGTCAAAGCTGCAGAAGATGATTATACCCCACGCTTACCTGGGACCGGATCTGAGCAGCTTTCTTGGGATCCACCATGCGCACATGCTCGAAATGCTTTAGGGTGTGCTGTCTGTCCTTCTGTTCTGCACGGACATACTTCTTTAGCATATTGAACACGTGACGAGGCTGTGGGAGGAAAATGAAAAACTCTTTTTCAAGTTTGTGCAAAACACTGCTTCTTCCATTGGCGTTGGGTTAGAGGTTCCACTAATGCATCCGGTCATGTGAACGCACTGTGAATCACCTTTTTGCAGGTCTCCCTTCTAAACATTTCTCCTACTCCTTTCTTAATGGGTAATTACTTAGATCGGCTGCTTTTCACTTCCACAAGAGCATTTAACATTCTCGACATATATGATGACTGTCCTCCTTACTCAACATTTTCTTTTTAAATAGGAGTACTCTGCTATAGAAAGAGAACAGATTTGAGGTCTGTCAGGTTAAGTTAGGTCCTTCTCTTTCCCCACCCAAGGGGCATATGTGAGACTACATTGCTACGTGTACATTCTGAAGACCAGAGGTAATGTCACACAGATAATCCCATCACCAGTAACATGTAACATACGAAATCAAAATGAGAAAAACAGGAAATTTAACCACTATTTTGTAAGCCAAGGAGTAACTGAACTGTAAGAGACATTATATTTTTCTAGGAGAAAGGCCATTGCTAAACTGTATTTATTTTACTCTGAAATTTAATTAAGTTCTTTCTAAGCTATCAGATTCTAATTCTTTCAGCAACAATTACATTTCATCTTAAGTGCTCCTATTTTCTTTCTAATTGGTTCCATTTCATTTTTATTTTAGTTTTACCTGAAAACATCCATCCTAATAAAAACTAAGGACAAAGATTCCCTGGTCTTCAACAATTTCATCACTATATGCATTCCACTACATGATTTTGTAAGATGATTTCCAAAAACACAACATTTCTTCTTCATTAAAACAAACAAACAAAAAAACCAGTTGTGAAAATTCATGTCGGGAATAGAATTTTGGTCATTTGGGCAAACCTAGCTATTATTAACCCATGTGTCATGAGTACCCTGAAAACCAGTTGGAAGGTACAAAATTTATTCCAGAGATGGTGTGTGTGGTGGTGGGGCGGGTGGTAATGGGGCTTTTGTTGTGTTATCCATATCCTATGGGATGTGCCTCTCCTTCCCCTTTTGCTTAGTTAACTTAGGAGCCATCTCCCTGCCATCTCAGGTGGAACGAGGTACCCTTTTTCTGTGCTCCTATGAAATACTGTGCAAATCCCCATTAATGTACCTAACTCATTAAATTATCTATGATTCTTACTCCCCTCTTTAATGTGAGATCCATAGGGCTGGATTTGGTTTTTTTTCTTTATTTGGAACCCCAATAACACAGTGCTTGACCCAGAGGGTGCTCTGTATTTGCTTGGTGAATGCCTGCCACAGAGGCCATGCTACTGTACTTGAGAAAACAAATACATATACACAATAAAAATAAAACAACTTGGGCTCATCTGCCTTCTTTCTTTTTCCTAAAAGAAATGTGCTTCTCCATAATCCCCAGAAAGACAGCCATCACAGCTTGCAACAGTTCTTGGCAACTTATCATTACAACTCTCATCTGAACTGTGAAATCTGGTTGAATTTACAAATCAGAGGATGACCTTTTAAATCTCAGAAGAAAAGTAGTAAAAGAGGTAATGACTGATAAGCTATATCTCTATATATTGAAAAGAGGATAGGTTATACATGTGAATTAAAAAAAAGAACATTTGAAAACATCAGAGATTAAAGGCTGACTCTTGTTGATTGTGAAGGATATTTGATATGCAGAGTTGTGTGATCAGGATCTTGCACAACCACCCTCGATGCTTGCTTGTTATTAAGCACCAAGGTCTTAGAAATCTCTCTAGTTCTGTTACCATTATTCATCCAAGACTGGAGACAGAAGGGGCTGTGACTAATTGCATTTAATCATGATGTTCCTTCCTGGCCTTCATGGATGCTTTCTTAGTTGCTCTATTTCATTTTTCTCCCTTGTAAAGGATTTATTGTTTTGAAGAAAATGGGATGAATTTTTAAGAGTTTAAATAAGAAAAAAAAAAGCACTTCAATTAAAAAAGTAAGGATTGCTTTGGGAGTCTGAGGCAGGAGGATCATTTGCAGCCAAGAGTTTGAGACCAGCCTGGACAACATTACAAGAACCTGTCTCTACAAGAAAATTTTAAAAATTAGCTAGGTGCAGTGACACATGCCTGCAGTTCCAGCTACTTGGGAAGCTTAGTCAGGAGGATTGTTTGAACCCAGGAGGTTGAGGCTGTAGTGAGCCCTGATTGCACGACTGTACTCAAGCCTGGGAAAGAGAATAACTGCCTGTCTTTTAATTAAAAAAAACAAAAAACAAAAAACAAAAACAGTAAGAATTGCTTTTCATCATAACTTCTTTTTTTCCAGTTAGTCATCTATGAATGTTTTTGTAAGATATTTTGTCCTAAAAGGACTGTCACCAACAAGCAGGTACACCAGGATGCTATGGCCCCAGGCTGGCCTTGGCATTACTACTTCAAGCTAAATTTCAGTTTAGAGAAGGTGCAGGTCATTTCTGATGACCAACATCTGGATCTCCCTTTTTCTTCTCCTATCACAACAAACAGCATATATTCCCACTAATTATTATTATTATTATTCTTTGAGATGGAATCTCGCCCTGTCTCCCAGGCTGGAGTGCAGTGGCGCGATCTTGGCTCACTGCAACCTCCGCCTCCTGGGTTCAAGTGATTCTCCTGCCTCAGTCTCCTGAGTAGCTGGGACTACAGGCATGTGCCACCATGCTCAGCTAATTTTTTTGTATTTTTAGTAGAGACGGGGTTTCGCCATGTTAGCCAGGATGGTCTCCATCTCCTGACCTCGTGATCTGCCCGCCTTGGCCTCCCAAAGTGCTAGGATTACAGGCGTGAGCCACCACGCACGGCCAATTAATTATTCATGTTAACATACATTTAAAAATAAGCACAAAAGCCTTGACTTTTCCCACCTATGCAATTCAGATGGCAGTATCTTTCAGATAGTATTTGCAGATTAAATGTGTTCAGTGATAGTTACCCAGAATGATGCGTAGTCTGTTGCTGATACTCAATATACATTTATTTCTTTCACTCAGGCCTTATCTATAAATCATCGACCCCTTTCTTTCCTCTAAGTAATAAGAGTTCAATGTGTATTGACTGCTTCTGAATGAGACAGTATATTAAATGCTTTTTGCTGGTAACTCATCAAATCTTCGTCTCAGCCCTATGACAGAGTCATAGCAGCTCTCCCCACCTTATTGGTGAGGCATGAAGCACAAAGGAGATTGTGGTTACATAGGCTACATCCCTGGCCCATGGTTACACAGCAAGTTAGTGTTAGATTGAGAATGGGTTAGTCTCACTGTCTGGCTCCAGAGCCTCTTCTCCTAATCACTTTGTGATCTGGCCCTTCAAGGAGAATCTAAAATGGACCAAGTTTAAGATAGTTCTACAAAGCAACTTACGAAGTTAAAAACAGGCCAGGCGCCGTGGCTCATGCCTGTAATCCCAGCACTTTGGGAGGCCGAGGCGGGCAGGTCACGAGGTCAGGAGTTCCAGACCAGCCTGGCCAACATGGTGAAACCCCATCTCTACTAAAAATACAAAAATTAGCAAGGCATGGTGGTGGGCGCCTGTAGTCCCAGCTACTCGGGAGGCTGAGGCAGGAGAATTGTTTGAACCTGGGAGGCGGAGCTTGCAGTGACCTGAGATTCCACCACTGCACTACAGCCTGGGCGACAGGACGAGACTCCGTCTCAAAAACAAACAAACAAAAACAAAGTTAAAAACAAAGAAATAAGTGCATGGTTAGAAAAGACAGTCTGTTCCAGGAGTACTTGCCTGACTTTCTAGTTCTTACAAGTGCAGGTAATATTCTGTGGGCCATGCTAACATCAGCTCCTTTAATTGTGTAGAAGGTTCAGATTTAGCTTGTTCAATCTCTCAATTACTGTCCTAGGTTTCTGGAGTTCCATTATTCTTTAGCTAATGCATGAAATTATTTAGCTAATTATTAAGCTAATGTGTGGGGAGAAGAAAGAGCAAGATAGGAATGTCCTCTATCAATGTGGATAAAGGATTAGGATTACTGGAAAGTGATTCAAGGTATTAAAGTTAGGCTTTTGTGACATTCATGGTTTCTAGTGCTAAATTCATCCTTATCTTCTATTGAGATGGGTAATTAAATGGTGAATGTATTCGCATGTTTTCAATTGCTGATCTCATTTAATACTGCCATTCTCCTTCAAAATATATTCCTAACTTATCCTGAAAATCCCCAGAGTTTGATGATAATGTTCCCGGACTGAACTGAGGGTTGGGCTACTATATCTCACAGCCCAATAACGAGATGCAGATGAACTGGGAGGAAGAGAGTTTTTATTTTTGTAACCTTTTACAGGGAGACGGCCTGGAAATTAGTGCCAGACCAACTCAAAATTACAAAGTTTTCCAGAACTTATATGCCTTCTAAGCTATATGTCTACGTGTAAGTGTGCATTCATCTCATGACATAAGTGATTAACTTCTTTTAATCCATAACTAAGGTCTGAGTCCTGAAGACCTTCCTGTAGAGTCTCAGTAAATTTACTTAATCTAAATGGGTCTAGGTGCTGGGGTGATTACTCTTATCTTGTCTCCTGCTAAATCAGGGAGGTTTGGGGAGTTCCTGCAGACCTCCAGTAAACTTGTTTGTGGAGGCCTGGAGAGTTTCTTCAGACTCCCAGTAAAACTTGTTAATCCTAAATGGGTCCTGTTAAGAATTCCTTGGTTTTGCCAGGAAAGGCCTAGGCAAAACTCTTGGTGGGCTTTTGTTACATTCCAGCCTTTGTATAAGGGCGCTGGCTTTTTTTTAGCTTTTAGTATTTAACTGAACTACTCAGTCAGTACGGAAACAGCTGTTACGGAGGCCTGCATTAGTGAGATTTGGCCTGCCACAATAACAGAGTAGCAAAGGAGGCTCTGAGGACTCCCCAGGCCTCAGCTCCTCCAGGGATAATGAGACCTGGGAAACCCCTTCACTGTTTATGTGAGCTGAGATGCGCATTGTGTGTGCATCTACATAAACACAAGCCTTTTCTTCCTAATGCCTATTGGATAAGCAAAGCCTGGGAACATCAGATAATTCAGGAAGACCTTAGGATATCTCCCAATAAATGAATTACAGGGTTCTGCTTCACTGATTTGGCCACCTAAACACATCTCTAGGAATCATGCTTGGAAATGAAAACAAAATCAGATTACCTTCTTTGTTGGACAGTAGGCAAATAAATCATACCAAATAAAATGGTAGTTATCTCTATCCCTCAGAAACAAATACTATTTTTAGTTAAGAAAGAAAAAACACAGGTGTAAAAAGAAAATAATTCTTGGGGCCCCCAAATCACTAAGCTAAAGGGAAAAGTCTAGCTGGGAACTGCTTAGAGCCAATCACCCTGATTGTCTACCCTGGAGAGGCTAATCAGAAACTCAAAAGAATGCAACTGTTCATCTCACCTATCTCTGACCTAGAAGGCCCCTCCCCACTTCGAGTCTTCCTGCTTTTTGTTTCAAGCTGTCTCGCCTTTCCAGACCAAACCAATGTACTTCTTATATGTATTGATTGATGCCTCATGTCTCCCTAAAATGCGTAACACTAAGCTGTGCCCTAACCACCTTGGGCACATGTCATCAGGACTTCCTGAGGCCATGTCACAGATGCATCCTCAACCAGGGCAAAATAAACTTTCTAAATTAACTGAGACCTGTCTCAGATTTGCTGGGTTCACACAGGTAACAGTTCCCTATACTTTTATATTTTTGTTGAGGTTAAAAAAAAGACCTCCCTCCTTTTGATATATGATTCATGCATATTTCACTCAAATAAATAAATAATTGCCCTCACAACTTTTGGCCAAAATACAAATCCTCCAGGCTTAACATTTGTTATTTCTTGAGCTATAATAATGTATCTAAGAATAACAAGGTGTCCTGATTGTCTAGTGAGGTTTATTTTATTATGCTAAGACAAAGATGAATTTCTTAAAATTTTAATTAAAAACACAGAAACCTTCATACAGGAATGGTAGGGAAAAACCCCTCTGTTATCTCTATAGAAACATATTCTCTTAAAGTAATTGCTATTACTATTGTCACAATATTCATACTTAAGATGGGTTATTCATATGATCAGAAAAACAAAAGAATTCAGTGGCTCACGAAAAGGATATTGATAGAGAGAGTTTAAGAAACATTTTTTTTTTTTAACCTGCAGGCATATAATCCGGATCACCCTCACGTCTTTAAATCTTCTGTTACTAGCAATAATTTTTCTGTGTATTAATACTACAGTCTGGTTATATTGGCATTAGATGGCTAATCTCATTATTAAAATATATGGCAAAGAACAGAGGAAGAGATCTGTCCCAGGAGGACTAATTATACCGAATCCTATTTATTGTCACTACTGTTTCTGAAACAGTGTTTAGCTCATAATTATGTGCTGTCTGTTTGCAACTGATGTGACACTTTTTAATTTGTACTAAACTCACCTCACAATCACACTGCCTTTTAAAAAATCATTCAAAATAATTTATTAAAGGATTAAGAACAGGCACCACCGAAATGGCTTAGACATCATTTACAGCAAGAGGAAAGAGAAACATAAGATGTACATTTTAGAACATTACTCATTTTCCTCTCTGGAAACAAGAGCGTAATGTATTTCTACCTCTAGGCACAGTTCCTGCCACAATTTGGTTGCTAATAAATGTTTGTTAATTAAATTAATGAGTAACTTGCAGCTAGATACAATTTCAGAAATAGGCCCAGTAGTGCAGAATATCCTTCATAGTCTTCAAGTAGAAAACAAACACCTCTCTACTCAGAATAGTGGCCTTCCCAATTTTCACTGAAATACTGACATTAATAAACCTACTTGAGGTATCTATATAGTGTGCTTGGGTACTTTAGAAAGTAGTTTTAACTGGGAACTCTTCCCAGAAAATATTTAATGGACTTCATAGCGTGCACAAACTCGTCTCAAAGAGAAGATTCGTTACATTAATTTCAAAAGATCTCACATATTGTGTTCTTATAGTTTGATGTCAAATTGATGTAGGTAATATTGAAGAAAATTTAATGGCCTTTCCTGATAAAAGCTAACACGTTTTTGGAGATGGAGTCTCACTCTGTCGCCCAGGCTGGAGTGCAGTGGTGCACCTCCACCTCAGCTCACTGCAACCTCCACCTCCTGGGTTCAAGCAATTCTCTTGCCCCAGCCTCTTGAGTTCAGCTGGGATTACAGGCGTGCACCCTCACACCAACCTAATTTTTGTATTTTTAGTAGAGATGGGTTTCACTATGTTGGATAGGCTGGTCTCAAACTCCTGACCTCAGGTGATCCACCTGCCTCGGCCTCCCAAAGTGCTGGGATTACAGGCGTGAGCCACCGCCCCTGGTGCTAGTACATTTTTTATTAATTTCCCCATTTCTTAGACGTATTTACTTTTTCATTTTTCTTTTATACGATTTCTCAAATTTGGTGTTGCTGGGACTTGGGAAAAGTCTCATACATTTGACTAATGGCAGGATGACTCAATGCCAGTCACGTCTGAATATGTAGCTTATTACTTGACAGTTCACGTGGGAAGTGTATTAAAATTATTAAGTCCTATTGTCCCACTCCACAGCTTTATGCTTGATCTGGAAATCTGGCATCTTATCATAATAGACACTTGTGCCTTAAACCCGTTTCTTATGGAAGGCAGTGAAGTGTCAAGAGCGTTTAAAAGCCCTGGGCATAATCCTGCCAAGAAGGAAGTAAATGATTCACTGTACGGGAATCACCCCAACCTTTCCAGGTCACAGAAAACCCTCTCCTGGAGCATTAAATTGCACCCTGGTGGTTTCCGAAACTGAACAAAGCAATTCTCTCCTGCTTTCATAAATAGGTTCAGAACTATTATTTTCACAGTTTTACACCCTGGATTTCAAGAAATCTTGAGCATATAAAATGGAGAAAATTTCCGTGTGCAGGTTTAAAAATCACACTTTAGAGAGTTAAGTCTCTCTGTGCTTGAGATGATCTTAGTTAAACGTAACATTTGGGGAAACTGCCATGGGGACCTCTGAATCACCACCTTTATTGTCTTTAATGCCAGGAGTTGAGCTAAATTTTTAAAGCCTCCTGCAAAATTTATCTACCTTCCTTTCTTCAGAAAGGCAAACAAATGATCTTTGTAGTTTAAGGTGAGTATAAAAGGGCAAATGATAATCCCATGCCAAGGTGGACACAGAAGTCTTGAATGAAGCAATGGAGAAAATGGCAGTAGATTCTCACACTCTCCCCCTTTGGTGTTTCTTAAGTTTTAACAATATGGATGCATTAGATGGAAGGATATTGAACAACTAATCTCTATTAATCCACTTAGTTCATAAGGCCAGAGCAAAACTTTTGTTTATGTCCAAGGAGTTATCCCAGTGTTCCTTCCCAGGGTATCCGGTTTGCTGATGCGGCTCTGATTTTGTACTGAACATGACGCAGGAGCATCTAGGAGTCATCTATCATCTGTTCTCTCCTTCCTGTGGAAGCAGATCACTTCCTCATAGGGACGTGTCACCAAAGCCTCCATGTACTTCCCCTAACAATCTTTCTCCTCTTACGGAGGAAGACATCTTCCTACTTCACAATTGTGTCTCAACTTTCAATGAATCCTTTTGATTTTCTAATTATGGCTAACAAAAGCTAGAACAACAGCAATTGCAGAAAGAGGAGAAAAATTAACTCCAATTTGCAGACGGAATAGGAGGAATCCCTTTATTAAATCACTTGCTCCTAGTTACAGGTTATAAAGATGGCAAACCTGGGAAGTGAAGACAGGAGTTTATGTTATAAAAGGTAGAAAATAGGAGTGGTTTTAATTCTCTCATCACTTAGTGACCTTTTTTCTTTTCTTTCTTTTTTTTTTTTCTGAGATGGAGTTTCACTCTTGTTATACAGCCTGGAGTACAATGGGGTGATCTCCCCTCACTGCAACCCGGGTTCAAGCGATTCTCCTGCCTCAGCCTCCCGAGTAGCTGGGATTACAGGCATGTGCCACCATGCCCAGCTAATTTTGTATTTTTAGTAGAGACAGGGTTTCTCCATGTTGGTCAGGCTGGTCTTGAACTCCCGACCTCAGGTGATCCACCCACCTTGGCCTCCCAAAGTGCTGGGATTACAGGCATGAGCCACCACGCCTGGCTGACCTTTTTACAAATCTGGTAGGTTTCATAAATTTTTTCCAGGGTATTTTGCTAGTTCTCAGAAATAATTTATTTTGGTTGTTCAGACCACAGTCATAAATTAGTGAAGGCAGCATATAGAACTGAAATTTAGCACCCAACACAACCCCATGATTCATGCTTTCAGACAAACTCTAGCACAGAATGGATAAAGAGCTAAGATCTTCTGACCTGGGAATACAGAAAGGACAGAAAATGTTTGGACTTGTATGTCTTCGAGCTTTGTTTAGTCAAACAGTGAAACGTGTACACTTAATGATGAACAGAATTAGTAACACAACCCAGAAGGCAAAGCGCACAGTGTTGCTGAAATCATAAGCAAAAGATATGTTCAACTAACTCGGACCCTTGCAGAGATTTGTCAAACGGTCTGATCATCCGAAAAATGCCAACTGTGACATATTCTTGACTTTTTAAGAGAGATTTACAGCAATCTGCTTTAATTTTGCATATTCATACTTGGACTATGGTGGTCCTGCTTCATACATCCTCTAACTGGTTAGCCTATTCAAAGAAAAGTACATTTGCATTTCTTTTAATTTTACCCTCTCCTCTTCCCATACCTAGGCAGTGTTATGACCTATTAGAAATTCTGAGTTTTTTGTTGATTTTAAAACATTTATATAAGGAAACTCAAGGTGATGATACTTAAAATCCAAACATCACCTAGCATCTTTAAACTGGTATCCATGGTCAACCTTCACAAAATGAATTAACCCCTTAAAGCTTATGCGAGATTGTGTTTGCGTGTGTATGCGTACATGTTTCCAGGGAGAGGATTCTTTGCTACCCATCTGTTCTCTGTCAATCATACCAGGCAGGTGAATAACTACTGGATCTTTAAATGTGCTATTTGTCTACAAAAACTAAATATTTATATTTTCATAATACATTTTCATTCTCAAAGATAAAATGAACATATATATTAACATTAAAATACGTAGGTTTGCTGGAAGAAAGCAGAGCGTAAAACCATATGGTGCTATGGGTTTTAATAGCATCCTATGAAGACCTATTTGCATTCTGAAGGCAGTGACTGAGCAGCGCTCCACTGTGGAGGGAATCTGGGTGATGAATATGGCCTCAGTGGCAAAAGACAGCTTTTAAGCTAATGCCTTCCCAACATACTTCTTAATGTTCTATGTAACTTAATTAAAACCAGAAACCACTAGTATCTCTTGTTACATACTTCCCATTTGTATGTAGCAAGATTTTATCGAACTTGGTAAACATTCAGAAGGTAGGGAAGTAATAGTACTGAGTGGCTTTACTGAAAGCGCATGTATACCACTCAGTATAGTTTATAAGATTTTGTTCACTAAATGCTAATTCTCCCATTTTCCTTCCCATTCACTATCTGTTATTGGGTTTGCCCTTAGGAGTGCTCAAGCTAATGAGTCCCCCTTTGCTCACCAATGTATACAGAACTCAACTAAAAATAAACGGATGGTGAACAAATAAATAATAAATATGTAAGTATAGAGCAATTATTTACTTTTCTGAAAGATGATCTTTTTGGCCTGGCAGTCTTTCAACTTTTAATTCCATTCTGATTAGCTTCATAAAATTTTGGTTAAATTCAAAACCTGCTGGTGGAATGCCTTAAACATTATAATATTCATCTGTCCACATACCAAGAACTCAGCAAATAATTTTTAACTTACTATCAGTTACATTGAGGTACAGATGTCCCATATTTGCTTTGGAGATATATGCTATATACATATATTTTATAAGATAATTTCTTTTGCAACGAAAAGTGATGGGTAGAAATAATTGGTTTGTTGGGTGAAGGGCAATTAGCGGTATCATATAAAAGCTCAAGTTTAGTACCACAATTTCTTTTTTGCTTTAGAAAAGAAAGGTACACCAACACCCACATTGGTTAAAGTTTGGTTTAGTTGTAATCCACATCATATAATGGCGAAAAATTTATTTATGAGGTGGTTTAAACCTTCTCATGCCATCACCTGTTTACCTGTGACAAACCTCCCATTAATTTCTACCCTTGTTATCTCCAATGACTGCTGTTTCTTGTTGAACATTTATTGCTCTTCTGCTGGAATTTACCAAATAGCCTTGAGCAAAATCTCAACTTAGTGATGAAACCGTGCTCTTTAATGAAGAGTCTCACAGAATTCATGTTCTATCAAAGAATTATGTGAAGAAGTTTCCAGAGATCTCAGCAAAATTTAACATGTGGCTGAACCATTCAAAAATGAGAAACCAAAGAAGGATGCCGATGCTATAGAAACTGCCAACATTTTTTTTTTTTTGCTCAATTAAACTGATAGCCTGAATGTGAAGCAGCAGATAGAAGCATGAAATGAATTTTAGTATGGATAAGATGGTTTCAATCGTTAAGACACTGAAAAAATCCAAACAACACAACTGGGATAGATAAACAGATGTACAGGAAAATGTTTCCTAATTCTCACTTCCCTTTAGAAAATGCAGAAGTTGTTGAAGTCAGAATAATAATCATGATAACTGTCTGATGAAAGATTTAGACTAAGTATCTGTAAAAACACCAAAAATCTCAGAATTACAAAGAAAGCTTTGGCTGTGTATCCCTTATCTTTTAAACAGTTCAAGTCTTACAAATTAGGGGGTGCTAAGGTTTTCCAAACCTAGGCCTACAATAGAAAGTTGATTTAAATAAAAAATCCCTATCTAGCCTTTGGTTTAACTGTACAGGATCACATTAAGTCTAATTTCTCTTCAACAGTCAGGACATATCATCATCTTCTGTCTATGAAGGATAAGTAGAACCCTGAGAGTTACAAGAGGAAAAGGCTCAGACGGCATTTAGTTCCTGTTTCATGAAGCTATGAATAGTTTGAGTACGAGCCCTGACAAAGTAAAAAGCAGGAAGTGCATGACTGTAGAGGGCAGGTTAAGAAATGATGAATGCTTAGCTTTAAGTATTTAATCTGGTAGCTTGCAGGCCTCCAAAGGTGGTAGAAGTTAACCTCGTGTGCTGCAATTCTGGAGAGGCATTTAATTCTTCCAGGGGGAAAAAGTGCTAACTCCTTGATTCTCCAAAGAAAGTCTTAGGAAAGTAAAAAGGTTAAGGGGTTGGTGCTTAGAAGAGTCACTAGCCTTCAACAGAGTAAGAGTTTTTTTCTGAGTGCAAAGACACAGCTCTGCTCAACTTTTTTTTCCCATGGGGAAAACAACTATTTTAATAATTGTAATATTTCAAGTATTTATCTCATTTTTTAACTTTTAATTTTGGAACAGGGTCTTGCTTTGTCATCCAGGGTGGAGTGCAGTGGCACCATCACAGCTCACTGCAGCCTTGACTTCCTGGTTCACACTCACACCTCAGCCTCCAGAGTAGCTGCGACTACAGGCGCGCACCATCATGCCTGGCTAATTAAAAAAATCTTTTTTTTTTTTTGTAGAGATAGGGCCTTTCTATGTTGCCTAGGGTGGTCTCAAATTCCTGGGCTCAAGGGATCCTCCCACCTCAGCCTCCCAAAATGCTGGGATTACAGCTGTGAGCCACCACATCTAGCCTGAAGTATTTATTTTAAATACATGTGCCTATATATGTATGACTCTAAATATGAGTCAAACAATGCATTTTTAGGTTGACCATTCAGTGTATTTGCCTATAGGTACATAACTAAATCAGAAATTTGAAACATACAGTATACTCAGACACAGAGACTCAGGAAATGAAATTCATTAGTAGAACAAGGAATTCTAGCTGCACAAAAACAACATCTCATAACACTTCCACGTTTAGGTTTAAAAACTGAGTAAAAGTATGATTTAAATCTGAGCTTCAAAGAAACTGAAAACAATCCACATTGTTTTGGAATCCCATGTTTGCAAAGTCTGAGAATATACGGTAGAATTTGTTAAGGGTTAGACAGGTAATTATTCTAAGTGGTAACATCTACAGAATCTATGGAAACGACACTTTTGATTTACTTATATTCAAATACCATTTATTGAATACAGTTGTCTGCATTTTCCAGGCACGGTGGTTAAGTATGAGGGAGATCTCAGAAATATTTATGTATGACTCCTATTACAAGATGTGATCTTTTTCAGACAACCACCAGTAAGCTCTGGATTTATGTCTTCAAGAGGAAGGTATAAAAGTTCTCAAGAAGGCATTTAATTACGCCTGCAATCTCAGCACTTTGGGAGGCGGAGGCTGGCGGATCATGAGGTCAGGAGATCCAGACCAACCTGGCTAACACGGTGAAAGCCCGTCTCTACTAAAAATACAAAAAAAAAAAAAAAAAAAATTAGCCAGGCATGGTGGCGGGTGCCTGTAGTCCCAGCTACTTGAGAGGCTGAGGCTGGAGAATGGTGTGAACCCAGAAGGCGGAGCTTGCAGTGAGCCAAGATCACGCCACTGCACTCCAGCCTGGGCGAGAAAGCAAGACTCTGTCTAAAAAAAAAAAAAAAAAAAAAAGGAAGGTATTTACAATTTTCTTGTGCCTGCCAAAGTGCAGACCTAAGTGCCAGGTCAAGCCATACAACATTAAAACTTAAATGAACACCTAAAGATGGTAACTTAACAAAAATGGCAAGTAATGCCCCCTAGACTCCAGGCCTGTGACCACCCAGCCACATTTTATTACAAAGGAAAGATTTAAAGGTGAGTCATGGTGGCTCATGCCTATAATATCAGCACTTTAAAAAGCCGAGGTGAAAGGATCGCTTGAGGCCAGAAGTTCAAGACTAGCCTGGGTAACACAGCGAGACCCTGTCTTTACAAAAATTTTTTAAAAATTAGCCACACATGGTGGAGCTTCTGTAGACCCAAC